>NC_133656.1:176434117-176553163 GCF_009905375.1 Apium graveolens
TTGATCTTGAACCGTAAGCCTTATTCTTTGTAAACCATTTTTTTTATCATCAGATACCAAATCACACAAATATGATACCACTCCCCAAATGTATAACTACCAAACACCAAACAATGGAACAAAATTGTTTGAAAACACAGAAACTTTTATACTCCGACCATTCTTTATAACATCAAGGAACTATACCTTGAAAAATCATTATTTGTCTAATACCTGATCCTTTTACGGGCTGAAAACCATTTCTCATACATACCCTGATATACCCTTGTGATATCCATGAGTTTCCTTATATTTTTATTTAAGTGTTTAATCATCATTGATTATGATCTTGTTTTATCGAATTATATTATTAATCATATTGAACTGCTTTAGAATTGGATAGTTTTTTTTATGTGGACCAGATTCGTGGTCAGACCATATCAATGGTCAAGTTAGGCCAATGTGTGCCTTGGATCCAGTAACTAGAGCAGTGCTGTGTGCTTTGCTCGGGGTTAGTGCATGACTGATCAGCAGCCTAACCTTGGTTTTAAAAATTAAAATGAAAATCCAATTCTAATGATTGTCTAGCAATAAACTTGATTCCTCTGAATCATCTCGTTTGATCATTGATTAACCTCAATTATTGTCATTGTGACTTGCTGAGCTAGTTAGCTCACTCTTGCGAATCTTTTTATGTATTCTACAGTTAAGAAGGATTCGGTTGATAGCGAAATTTCCCAGTTCAATGTACGAGCTAGGATTCCAGATTGAGTTGGATTGAGCTAGCTGGAGCTTATTGTGGTAGTGAGATAGTAAGATTGTAAGAATAATTTTATTATCAGTTGTAAGTTAAATTAGTTGGGATTTGGTACGTTGTAATAAAAGTTCAAGTTGTGGCTTATTTTCATACTTTTAATCTGTTGCAATCCGTGGTTATGTGAAGCAGGGTCATTGCATATAATATTTCTTATACAGGTTTATATATTGTGTATGTGTTGTGGACCCCAAACTTCTGACCCAGGTTTGGAGGGCGCCATAGGTTGGTATCAGAGCTACAGGTTATAGGTCACTGAAACAAGCCTAGATTGTCAGGATTGGGTAGAGGGTTAGGATTAGGAATAGGAAATAGAAAGATAAGACGTTGTGAGGTTGAGTGTGATTGTTATTCCCAGTGGACTAACAATGAGATTTACAGAAGGGGGGTTGAATGTAAATCTCAAAACTTTTTCAAGTTTTGAGAAGTTTGTAAGACTAAGTGTTTGAGTGATCAAATGTATGTGAATTGCTTGGAGCTGATGCAGACAGATATATATTCAAACACAAATGTAATGAACACAAAGAACTTAAAAACTTTTCTGGTGGATTTGTTGTTCCACCAGAGATGTGTTATTTCAGAAAATCTGTGATTCAAAACTAAATCACAGCTGCTTCCTAGTACAAACTAGATGATTTTTTTTCTCTTGATATTTCTAAACAGCTCAGGAAAAATTCACATCTAATTACTAGCTACTACTTGGTTTATATAACACCAAGTTTACAAGTGAAGACAAAGATAAAGTACAATAAGACAATAGTTCTCCACTTATTTCTGTTCCATTTTTATCCAGTGTAATATGGAATTATCTGTTGACTTTCCATTATGAACCAGACTAAAAACGGCTGCTTTTTCTGCTGTTCCTGAAATAGGCTACCACATCTCTGTCAATCCATGTGCCTCTGTCAGCTTTGTTAACTGTCACTATCAACTGCTATGAGACTGAGCATCCGTTGAAGCTTTCATCCGTTGATGGCTTTATCCGTTGATGCTCTAGCAGTGCATCCGTTGAAGCTTTCATCTGTTGATGGCTTTATCCGTTGATGCTCTAGCAGTTGAAGCTTTATCCGTCGAAGCTTTAGAGACATCCGTTGAAGCTTAGTTTCTTATCCGTTGAAGGTCTTCAATATCCGTTGACACTTCTTCACTTATACAAAATTACAAGGCATGAAATATTTACAATTAGCCCTCCTACTTGTACATCCATTAGTAGTCAACTTGACTGATTATCTCCTAACAACATCTAAGAATTACAGCTTGAAATCAGAGAGTGAGATGTGCTACAATACCAAACTTATTGCTAAGTAAGGCTACTCCTTCAACGGATAGCCAAGATGGTCTTATCCGTTGAGGCTACAAACACTAGATTTCTACTTAAGTGTTTTGCTGAACTTATCATCAAACTAATACACATATTCCTAACAATCTCCCCCTATTTATGTCTACTAGAACTGTAGGCATAAATTTGGGTTTAGCTTGATGATAACAAAACACTTAACAAATATATAAACTGTAACAAAGCAGAATTTCAAAAGTGCTGCAAAAGTGTATATGCTGAGATGAAATTAAAGAAATACATTGTTTCCAAGGGTGCTCCTTTAGCTTGAGCAAATTACTTTCTTTTCCTTTGATCTCTGGTTTTCTTTCCTAGCCTCCTGTCATTCTCCTCTATTTGAAGTTGAAGTTGTCTGTAGAATTCAGCTTCATCTTCTTCATTGACATCTAACTTAGATTGCATATCCTTGAGAGTTTCATTACTGGCAATCTTTAGCTGATCTTCAATTCTGAAAAATCTTCTGACTCCTTTGTTGTCTCTAAACTCCATCAACCAATGAGGTGATTTGTGAATTGTAATACCTCTCTCTGGAATGAGTAAAGTTCTAGGCAAAGCATTGGGCTCCCTCCAAGTTTTCCTTATGTTGGCAATCTTGTTGAGAATCTCAGTCCTGGCAGTTCTGGTAAAGCCAGAATCCTTATGTATGGCTGAGTAGACTCTAATCAAGGTAGTGTAGCCTTCATTCAGAATTCTGTGAAGAGGCCATGTTCTTTCCCCAGCTCCTTTGTATTTGAACACTAGTCTTTCTGGTAGCTGTCTGTAGGCAGCTATTCCCCTTACATCCTCCAGCTCATCCAGATAGAGTTTAATGTCTGAAAATTCTTTTATGTCACAGATGTGAACATAATCATCTTTAGAGTTTTGAGGTTTGGACTTAGGCTTCTGTGTGAATTTGATTGAGGCTTTAGAGGGTGTTGATTTGATTCTTCTTTTCTGCTTCTTTGATGGTGGAGAAGAGGTTAGAAAGGTGGGCAATTTGATGGTGTCCCAATCAATTGGTTCCTCCTTGGGAATGATTATTTCACCATGAATGTTCATGAAGGGGTCAGGTACAATGGGTTCAGGAATAGAGGGTAGTGGTTTGGATATTGATTGGGTTTCTTCAGTCTTATCTACCTTCTTTCTCTTTGCATTGACCTTCTTTCTTTTCCCTTTCTGCCATTCTTCCTTACTTCTTTCCTCCATCTCAGTACCAACCATGTCCCCCATAGCTTCATCTTCACCTTTGTCTTCAATTTCTTTCTGATCTTCAGCCTGACTTGACTCTAGCTGTTTTTCAAGCTTTGCTTGTGCTCTTTTGTCAGCCTTTAGCTTTTTGGCTTCTTCCTTCAACCTTTTGGTTTCTTCCTTCTTGGCTATTGAGAATTTGGGATATCCTTGCATCACACATATGCTCTTTCCCTCTCTGAAAATAATAGCCATGTTTCTCCTTACAGCCTCATCCATGGTCTCTTTGAGATATGCAATACTTCTTCCTAAAAGCTTATCCTCATCTGCTTTTGGAAGAGGAAAATCCACCTCTTTTAGAGGATTCTTTGTAGAGTCCTTATTGGATCTGTTGTTGGGCTTGAGAACCATAGGTTGCAGATCTTTGGAAGAAGTTTCTCCATCCTTATGCCTCCCTACTGGCTTGAGTTCCATAATAATTGATTCCACTTTTGTGCTGTGCTTCACAGATTGTGATTGAGAAGTTGTAGAACCAAATATTAGTTGCATCTTTTCATCAATCTTCTTCCTTTGCTCTTTGACTTGCAATTCAGCTGCTGCTATCTGGATTAGATCAATTCCATCTAGCTTTCCTTTGACTTGAATTGGTGGAGAAGTTGTGATGACAGGAACTAGCACTTGAGAAATCTGAACTGTTGTAGATGGCTCTCCTTCCCCTTCCCCTTTATTCTCCCCCTTTTTGTTATCATCAAGGGTAGGGGTCAAGCCTTGTGCTTGTGCCAGCTGTATGAGTAGATTTGTTTGAGTTTGTTGATTCTGAAGAATGGTGACCATAGAGTCTTCAATGATTTGAACCCTATCTTCCAATCTGGCCAGCCTCTTGTCAGCATCAGAGGCCTTCCTTAGTCTCCCCAACAAATCTTGCATAGTACCATAGGGTATAACTGAATCCAATTTCTCAGCATTGTAGGATTTCAGATCAGCAATGTCCAGCTTGAGCTCATCCACACTTAGATTTTGCTGGTAATGCTGCAACTGCAAGAGATGCAGAGATTCCAGATGAGCTTGAAGAATTGCCTTGGTACCAGCATCATGAGTCTCCTGAATGGCCTGCTGAATTGTCATGACTTGTTTGACCAAAGTGACACCAAACTCTCCTGGTGTTGATGGTTTTGCCCATGCCCATGCAGGAAGATTAGGAACAGAACTTGGGCCAGCTACTCCCCCTAAGTTCATGCTCTCATTCAAAGAATTAGAGTCATCATCATTAGAATTTACTCCAAATTCTTCAGATGGCTCACCAGCTTGAGAAGGCAGCCTATTGACAGCAGCTTTGTCTCTGAGAAGAGATTCTGAGGTGTGTACAATGTGTAGTGTATGTTCTGCCTCCACATTACCCTGTGCAGCCAATAATTGATAGGCTGAAACAGGGTGAGTAAAAGTGTCAGCATCCAAGGAAATGTTATCAATGACAGCTTTGTAGTGTTGCTGAAATTGTCTTCCCTTATCTGTATCATCCACTTTCATTAACTCACTAGCAATGGCTGAATCCACCCTTATAGCTTCCGTACCTGCCTTTCTCTCAATTTCTCTCTTTTCTTGCATCAGGGGCTCCCCCTGGCTCACACACACCCTCATACCCTCACCTTCACCTTCTAAGGTGGCACTCCTCTCACTTACTTTTGCCATGCTGGAAGAAATAGCATGCATTTGGTGACTCTCAACCTCTCCTTTTGCCTGGGAGCAACCCAGCCTCTCACTCAAAAAATCACTCCCTTCCCTCAAGCCTAAAAGTGATTGTACAGTTGCCATGTCCTCTACAGTTGGAGTTGTTTCTGTTAAGTGTGTAGAGGCCATCAACGGATAGGGAGTATCCGTTGAAGTGGAAACTGATGGTATCAACGGATAACTGCTGTTAAGCTTATCTGTTGAAGAACAACCACTTGTCAACGGATGAGAGATATCCGTTGAAGAAGGAAATGATGTAGAGATAGAAAGTGATATAATTGTTGAATCTGTGTGGATTGATTTTAAGTGAGGTGACACAGATTCTGCAACTAAATCTGAAAGAATTGGCTGATGATCCAACAAATCATCTAAAAGATGATGATCACCAGGTTTTGAGTGGGGCTCCTCCCTGAGTTTTAATGAGGGAGAATCAGGAATTGATGTGAATATCATATCCACATCCAGAGAGGGTGTAGGAGAGTTTGAGGAATGGTGTGTGTCTATATTGAGAGAATGGGGCTGTGATTCCACATTTGCTGGAATCACATCAAGCTGAATTTGAGAAGGCACAGATACTGGTGGGTGTATCTGTGCTGTGTGTGTCCCTTGTGTGGAAACTAGGGTTTTGGCCTTCTTCTTCCTTGAAAAGACTTGAATTGGTGAATGTGTAGCTGCAGTGTCCCTCCCTCTTTTGTTCTGTGTCCCTGGATGGGGACTATTTTCAATAGTTACATCCTTTTGGGAGGATGCAACTAGGGATGTGCTGGACTCCTTTTGAACCACTACAGTCTTTTGAGAGACTGTGACTTGGCTGGAATGGGTACCACTCACCTCTCCCACCCTATCCTGGGGGGCTTTTTGATGTTCACCCCTCCCCTCACCACTCACACCCTGTTCACTCCCTTCAGGGTTTATGGTAGTTGTTACAACTGCTGTCTTTTGAGAAACAACAGAGGTAGTTTTCTTTGACTTGAGTTTTGAAACTTTAGATTTGGTGGCTTTGGTAGGAGCCTGTTTGGACAATGACACAGGTTCCATAGCCACACTAGAAGGCAAAGAAATATTGGGGTTGGAAATAGTAGGAGTTATAGAAACATTTACATCACTTACCTGTGGTGCATTCATTATTGGCAAGTATACCAATGGCACCTGGCTGTTGAGGTTCATTCTCAAAAGGTCTGCAAGGACCCTTTTCTCTTGTGCCTAGCATTTGAGTTTATTATTCTCATTGGATATAACCAAACCTTCAGCAACATGGTTAGCCAATAACATAAAAAACAAAGTAGATGTTATGTGGTCTATTAGCTTTGTTACCTAATCTGGAACCTAATTCTAGCATAACACAGTTGCTAAAATTAAAGTACCTATCAGAAACTAGCATATAGAGCATATTAACAAGAGATGAAGTGATAGCATCAAAATTGCTAATCTTCCCAGAGAAAACCTTAATAAAGGCATCTCCAAGAAAACTCCATTCTTTCCTAAGGCCTTTCCTTCTAATACTACCTAAACTAGCAGAATCAAAAGCATAGCATATGGAATCTAGCATAGCAGAGACATCTTTATCAGTGTGTGGTGTCATGGCATTATTCTCAGGCAACTTAAAGCAAGATTGTAAATCATCACAATTAATGCAATAGTCCTTACCTTTGAGAGAGAAGGCAATAGTCATATCTGTGGAGTTGAACTCTGCAGTTGTCCAAATCTCCTCAATCACTTCATAGTAGATGGTTGGGGCTTCCAGCATTGCATAGCTCAGTTTGCAGTTCTTGATGAAGTCCATCATCTTGTGATAATCAGAATGGGCTTCCTTCTTTTCAACCAAGACTATGAAATTATTCTTTTCATAAACAAATCCTGTTTGAGACATAATTTTGACTACTGGTGCCATTTTTTGTGAGTAGAGGTTGCAGAGAAGAACTTGAGAATTGAGAGAGAAAGAGAATGATAATTGCAAGAAAGCGTAAAGTGAAAATAAGAATTCAATAGGGCTTTTATACTTTCTTGAATTAAAACATAAATTAAAATAATTAAATGATACTTTTAAGTAAGTGAAAGCCGTTCAGGAATAAATGAAACTGTAGAAATTCTGAAAACTACCGTAAATACAAATACATACAACACTGTATATCTGTATCAACGGTTGAGTAAAAGAATCAACGGCTGTGACTCACTAACGTGACATATCAACGGATAAGGTAAATAGTTATCCGTTGATGAACAACACTATTTTATCCATTGAAGGATAAAATTACCATAAATGTATTTGTCTTTCAACGGATAATGAATATCCGTTGATAGGACAATTTTGGCTTTCAACGGATAGGGAATATCCGTTGATAGGATAAGTCTTGATTAAAGCCATCTTTGTTCTTGCAGCAAATTCATTTCAGGCTACAAGACAGATTACATAGATGACATAGATTTTGAATAGTTAAGCATACCTAACTCACTTACTAATCTTGTGAATGTTGATTCATCAAGTGGCTTGGTAAATATGTCTGCAATCTGCTTTTCACTTGGAACAAAATGAAGTTCCACTGTACCTTTCATCACATGTTCCCTAATGAAGTGGTACTTGATATCAATGTGCTTGGTTCTTGAGTGCTGCACTGGATTTTCAATAATGGCAATGGCACTTGTGTTGTCACAAAATATTGGAATTTTGTCAACAGTTATACCATAGTCAAATAACTGATTCCTCATCCACAGTATTTGTGCACAGCAACTACCAGCTGCAATGTATTCAGCTTCAGCTGTTGATGTGGAAACAGAATTCTGCTTCTTGCTGAACCATGATACAAGCTTGTTTCCTAGAAATTGACAGGTGCCTGTTGTGCTTTTCCTGTCTAATTTGCAACCTGCATAATCTGCATCTGAGTAGCCAATTAGATCAAAACCAGACTCTCTAGGGTACCAAATTCCTAGATTTGGAGTCCCTTTGAGATATCTGAAAATTCTTTTAATAGCCACTAAGTGAGATTCTTTAGGGTCAGCTTGAAATCTAGCACAGAGACATGTAGAAAACATAATATCAGGTCTACTGGCAGTTAAATATAAAAGTGAGCCAACCATGCCTCTATAACTTGTAATATCCATAGACTTTTCAGCCTTGTTTAATTCTAGCTTGGTGGCAGTGGCCATGGGAGTTTTTGCAGGTGAACAATCCATTAAGTCAAACTTCTTTAAAAGATCATAAATATATTTAGTTTGACTAATGAAAATTCCACCACTAACTTGTTTAACTTGTAAACCAAGAAAGTAAGTTAGCTCTCCCATCATGCTCATTTCATATTTACTTTCATTAATTTAGCAAACTTTTTACAAAGTTTATCATCTGTAGATCCAAATATAATATCATCTACATAAATTTGTACAAGTATCTTAGAGCCATTAACATTTCTAAAGAAGAGAGTTTTGTCAACAGTACCTCTTGTGAAGTGATTATCTAGAAGAAACTTTGATAAAGTCTCATACCAGGCTCTAGGTGCTTGCTTTAGTCCATAGAGTGCTTTCAACAAATAATACACATTGCCCGTAAAATTTGGATCTTCAAAACCTGGAGGTTGGCTTACATAAACTTCTTCCTCCAATTCCCCATTTAGAAATGCACTCTTGACATCCATCTGATAGACTTTGAAATTGGCATTAGCTGCATAGGCTAGAAAGATTCTGATGGCTTCAAGTCTTGCAACTGGAGCAAATGTTTCATCAAAATCTATTCCCTCTTGTTGAGAATAGCCTTTGGCAACCAATCTGGCTTTATTCCTTATGACAATGCCATTTTCATCTATCTTGTTTCTGAATACCCATTTTGTGTCAATAGAACTCTTGTTCTTTGGCTTGGGTACCAGCTTCCACACTTTGTTCCTCTCAAATTGGTTTAGCTCTTCTTGCATAGCTAAAATCCAATCTGGATCCAAAAGAGCTTCTTCCACTCGCTTAGGTTCCTCCTGTGATAGAAAGCTACTATACAGACATTCATCTTGAGTAGCCCGTCTAGTTTGTACTTTAGATGTAGCATCGCCAATGATCAGTTCAAAAGGGTGATTCTTGGTCCATTTCCTTTGAGGTGGTAGATTAGCCCTTGATGAGGTTGCCTCAGTATTGTCATGATGTGAGATAGAATGTTGATTTGTTGAAACTCCCCCTGAGTTGCTGATCCTTTGAAAGGAATTGGGAGTTCTATCAACTAATGAGGTGAAGTGATTATCCGTTGACAGCCTGTGATCAACGGATGCTTCGTTATGAACTTCAACGGATGATGCACTTTGTCTTTCAACGGATGCAACATTTTGTGCATTATCCAAAGGCAGACTCTGGTTTCTTCTTGAGATGCCTTCTTCATCATTCTCATCTTCACTATCATCATAATATATCTCAATATTGTCAAATTTGAGTCCTTCATGATATCCCTCATCTATTAGTCCATCAATCTTTTTATCATCAAACACAACATGTACAGATTCCATGACAATGTTGGTTCTTAGATTGTAGACCCTATATGATTTCCAGCAGAATAACCAACAAATATTCCTTCATCAGCCTTTGCATCAAACTTTCCTTTGTGATCAGATTGATTCCTTAAGATGTAACATTTGCAACCAAAGACATGTAGAAAGTTTAAAGTTGGTTTTCTTCTCTTGAATAATTGATAGGGAGTCATGCATTTTGCTTGATTGATTAGAGAAATATTCTGAGTGTAACATGCACAGTTAACAGCCTCAGCCCAAAAATAAGTTGGGAGCTTTGACTCCTCAAGCATTGTCCTTGCAGCTTCAATTAGTGATCTGTTCTTCCTTTCCACCACACCATTTTGTTGTGGAGTTCTTGGAGCTGAGAACTCATGCATGATCCCATTTACTCCACAGAACATCTTCATGGTTGAATTCTTGAACTCAGTTCCATTGTCACTCCTAATATTCCTTACTTTGAAATCAGGATGATTGTTGACTTGCTTGATATGATTGATGATGATTTCACTAGCTTCATCCTTTGATCCAAGAAAATAAACCCATGAAAACTTTGAGAAATCATCTACAATCACTAGGCAGTATCTTTTCCTTGAAATTGACAATACATTGACTGGTCCAAAAAGATCCATGTGTAGAAGTTGCAGTGGTTCATCAATTACAGATTCAAGCTTCTTACTGAATCATACTTTCTTTTGCTTTCCTTTCTGACAAGCATCACACAGTCCATCCCTTGTGAATTCCACTAGAGGCATTCCTCTAACTAAGTCCTTTTTGACTAGATCATTCATTGTCTTGAAATTCAAATGGGACAGCTTCTTGTGCCATAGCCAACTTTCAACTGGACTTGCTTTGCTGAGAAGACAAGTAATGGATTCTGCATCTGTAGAGTTGAAATCAACTAAGTACACATTTCCTTTTCTAACTCCAGTTAGAACCACTTTATTGTCCTTTTTACTTGTGACAATACAGGCTTCGGAATTGAAGGAAACAGTATTCCCTCTGTCACATAGTTAACTGATGCTCAATAAATTGTGTTTGAGACCATCAACCAATGCAACTTCATCAATGATGACATTTTCTTTTGAAATCAAGCCATATCCCATAGTGAATCCTTTGATGTCATCTCCAAAGGTTATGCTAGGGCCAGCTCTCTCCTTAAATTCTGTGAGCAGGGTGAAATCTCCTGTCATGTGTCTTGAACAACCACTGTCCAAGTACCATAGATTCCTTCTTTGTCCCTGCACACAACAAAATCAATCAAGTTGATTTTGGTACCCAAGTTTCCTTGGGTCCAGCCTTGTTAGTCTTTTTCCTAGACTTCATTCCTCCTGCATCTTTTGACTTAGGTAACTTTGGGTCAACCTTGGTCTCAGATGTGGTTGGTTGAAGTGTAGGGTTAATCACAGAATCATTTAACACATTTGATTGAATTTGATAAGGCATAGGTTGTGCAAACATGTTATTCCACATAGGCATATTGTATGGCATTTGAGGCATACTAAATGCAGTAAAGTAAGGATTGTTAATGTATGGCATGTTTGCAAAATGTGCATGGGGATTCTGGTGAGACATAACAGGCATAGCATGCAGAGGTGACATAGACATGTTAGGCATGGAGGGATTTGAAGGCATGGGAGCATTTTTAACAGATTTGCAATTATCAGATAGGTGATTAACACTTTTACAATGTACACAGCTTTTTCTAGGAGCATACCTATCAGGTGTGTAATTGTTATGTTTATTAATCCCTACCTTCCCATTTCTTTTAGATTTTCTTTTAGTTTCCTTCTTATCCTCAACCAACTTAAGCCTATCTTTCAACTGATCTAAAGTCATGTGTCCTATATTCACCTTACTGACATCTTTGGATGTGCTAGCTCCTTCTTTGACAAAGTTCTTGAGAGTTGAATCATTCTTTTTATTTTTAAAAGAACTTGCCTGTTTTAATTGTTGAACCTTCAATGGATGCTCCTTTTCTTCCTTCAACGGATAACTTTCATCATCCGTTGATTCCACATCCGTTGACAATCCATCAATTAATTCCAACTTCTTTTTGTTTTTCTTCCAGGCATCCTCACAGAATGATTCAATTCCCCGAACCTTGGCAATTTGAACACTAACATCCCTAGATGTTTTCCAGGCCTTGATTACCTCTTGCTCACTTTCTAACTGTTTAGAAAGAATTTTTACTTTCTTAACAGCTTCTTCTAGTTCACTCTCGACAGTCAAGCATTTAAGTTTAATCTTTTCAAGCTCAATTACATGACTCTCTAACACAGCATTCCTATCACTTAAAAACACATTATTTTCTTTGATCCTAGTGTTTTCTTTAGCTAGTGATTTAAGAGAAACACGCAAATGATATAATTCATTGGACATATCATTTATGGCTTCATTGCATTCATGTTTAGAAAGCTGAGAGAGATCAGTAGTAATTACCTGGTTGCTTGATGAACTAGTTTCATTTTCATCAGAATTAGCCATCAGGGCTAGGTTGACATATTCCACATCATCATCTTCATTTACCCCATCTGCTGCCCAATCATCTTGAGTGAGAAAAGCTCTTTCCTTTTGTTTGAGCAAATCAAAATACTTCCTTTTGTAATCAACTTGCTCAAATTTCTTTTTCTCAGAATTTGGCTTCCTACACTCACTTGCAAAGTGTCCACTAATGCTACAGTTGTAACATTTGAACTTTGATTTGTCCACCATGTTTTTGTTTGGCTTAGTGAACTTTGTGTTTTTCTTGAACTTCATCTTTGCAAACCTCCTGGACAGAAAGGCCAGATGTTCATCAATATCATCAGATTCATCCTGACTGGAATTGTCTTCATCCTCAGCAACTTGCTCTTTACCCTTGCTTGATTCTGATTTGCTTGTGCCAATTTTGAGACTTGGCATTGTCTTTTCCTCATCTCTGGCTTCAACTTTTTCACTGTCAGCTACAAGTGCAACTGATCCTCCTTTTCTCTTTCCCTTTTCCAACAGCTCATCTTGCTCCATCTCAAGTTCATAAGTCTTCAAAATTCCATATAACCTTTCAAGTGTGAAGTCCTTATAATCTTGATAATTTCTTAGAGAAACAGTCATAGGCTTCCATTCCTTTGGTAGAGACCTTAGAAATTTTAAATTGGAGTCCTTGACTTGGTACACTCTCCCATACAGCTTTAATCCATTCAATAGTTTCTGAAATCTGTTGAATGTATCATTCAATGATTCTCCTTCTTCAAAATGAAAATATTCATATTGTTGAATGAGAAGCTGCATTTTGTTTTCTCTAACTTGCTCAGTGCCATCACAGATAAGCTGCACAGTATCCCAAATTTCCTTAGCAGTTTGGCTATTGATGACATTGTCAAACATATCTTGATCCAGGCCATTAAACAAAATGTTCATGGCTTTCTTGTCCTTGTGGACCTCTTCAATATCTTCAACAGTCCATTCTGCCTTTGGCTTGGGAATAGACTGTCCAACAGCAACTGTAGCAGTAGCAGCTGTGGCCACCTTGTGTGGGATGTGAGGACCATTCTCAATGCAGTTGATGTAGCTTTCATCTTGAGAGAGAAGATGTAAATGCATCTTCACCTTCCAGTGATGATAGTTATCTCTTTCCAGGATTAAAATCTTTACACCAATATCCTTCTTACTCATGCTGTTAGCAGAATAGATCTTTAAACTCTTTGTATGTTAAGAGCTTGCTCTGATACCAATTGTTATTCCCAGTGGACTAACAATGAGATTTACAGAAGGGGGGTTGAATGTAAATCTCAAAACTTTTTCAAGTTTTGAGCAGTTTGTAAGACTAAGTGATTGAGTGATCAAATGTGTGTGAATTGCTTGGAGCTGATGCAGACAGATATATATTCAAACACAAATGTAATGAACACAAAGAACTTAAAAACTTTTCTGGTGGATTTGTTGTTCCACCAGAGATGTGTTATTTCAGAAAATCTATGATTCAAAACTAAATCACAGCTGCTTCCTAGTACAAACTAGATGATTTTTTTTCTCTTGATATTTCTAAACAGCTCAGGAAAAATTCACATCTAATTACTAGCTACTACTTGGTTTATATAACACCAAGTTTACAAGTGAAGACAAAGATAAAGTACAATAAGACAATAGTTCTCCACTTGTTTCTGTTCCATTTTTATCCAGTGTAATATGGTATTATCTGTTGACTTTCCATTATGAACCAGACTAAAAACGGCTGCTTTTTCTGCTGTTCCTGAAATAGGCTACCACATCTCTGTCAATCCATGTGCCTCTGTCAGCTTTGTTAACTGTCACTATCAACTGCTATGAGACTGAGCATCTGTTGAAGCTTTCATCCGTTGATGGCTTTATCCGTTGATGCTCTAGCAGTGCATCCGTTGAAGCTTTCATCCGTTGATGGCTTTATCCGTTGATGCTCTAGCAGTTGAAGCTTTATCCGTAGAAGCTTTAGAGACATCCGTTGAAGCTTAGTTTCTTATCCGTTGAAGGTCTTCAATATCCGTTGACACTTCTTCACTTATACAAAATTACAAGGCATGAAATATTTACAATTAGCCCTCCTACTTGTACATCCATTAGTAGTCAACTTGACTGATTATCTCCTAACAACATCTAAGAATTACAGCTTGAAATCAGAGAGTGAGATGTGCTACAATACCAAACTTATTGCTAAGTAAGGCTACTCCTTCAACGGATAGCCAAGATGGTCTTATCCGTTGAGGCTACAAACACTAGATTTCTACTTAAGTGTTTTGCTGAACTTATCATCAAACTAATACACATATTCCTAACAGTGATTGTATAGTAGGTCTCCGGTATGGTTCGTGTTATGATTCAGGATTCTTAACTTGTGATGTGGTTGAGTATGATTGTTCCTCCATCAGTATTAACGGTACTATCTTCTGTTATGACAGTTGCACCTCTTTAAGCTATTCTACGCTATTCTACCACCTTTTGATATGAGACTACTTATTTAAGAACCTCCATCTGCTTATTCTTGTTTTACTGGACATTCGGCTGTGAGTGTATCTCTTTAGTTTACCCTACATCCTGTTATACACCCTCAGTTTAAAATTTGTCCTATAACGCAACAGTACCTACGAGGATGGATTTGAGAGCTACTGTAAATGGTGGGTACTTGAGATATAAATAAAGGTGAGAAGAAGTTTAGAAAGAAGATTCAAGTGTTCAGGAGGATAACTGTTATCAGGTTAAAAGAAGCCATTAGTAAGTAGGCCACCCATGGCTAGCTTGTGGAATAGATTAGATGAGTTTTGAAAGAGCGTTAGAAAAGATGATGGATCTGGAGCTTTCTCGAAGTTAGATAATGGTGTTATGATGATATGATATATTTATAGTAACAAGGTGATGTGACATTAGCCGACTTGTTGACTATTGGATAGTCTGTTCCACCTAACGATTGCAAAGTTGTTAACATGAGTATTACCAGTATGGAAGCCTTGATGTGAAGCCACGAATAAGATAATATGCAACGACAGTTGAAGTTTTCATCGATTAAGGAAGGTAATAGACCCAATGAAGGAGAGGAGATAAATGGAAGTGAATGGACCTTTGTGTGATCATTTCTTTAACTTGGTATCTAGTTATAAGAAGGACAACAACCAACTCATATAGTAAGGACAACCAGATTTGTGATTTTCAAAAATTTTAAATAAGTTTTCGAAAAAGATTTTTCCTTACAAAATTTCTAAAAGCCTTTTTGGAATAAAATAAGTTTAAACCTTGGTTGTCAAGTTACTACTTGAGTTTCTTGTTTGTTAAAAGACCCGGATTACCTGGAAGGATACTTATTTTAGACTCGGTATTGTTAATTCAGAGAATAAAGTGATCCGCGATTATGAAGAAGTTGATTATTCCTAACGATAAGATGTAAATGTTGTTTGACAAAGTTAATAACAAAATCCGCGTACGGAGTAATTGTTCATCCAGTGGCAGAAACCATTAAAGTTTAAAGAATTCATTGATGTAAAAGGAACCTGGGCGTGATCGAAGAAGATTGGGAAGATTTCCAGACCTCTTGAAAAGAAGAATATTATTAACAAAAGGATCGTTATGTTGAATGATTCATGGTTATTCTAAATTTAAAAAAACAAAGGAAACTCGAGGTTATCTAGTAAGAACGCCATTATGATCAAATTGTTAAAGTATTATACGGGTAGATACGATGTTACAAACGTAAGATTTAACAAGTAAGAATCTACCGTAATGCTTAATTTGCGAAGGTATTTCAGTGTATTTTCTGAAGTTATTATATGATACAATTGGGATATGATCGAACAAGCTCGAAAGATGAATACAAGTGAAATGTGAATGGTGACCAATGGTATCATTCTTGTCCTCAATACTACAGCGTATATTCCTTTTTAATTCCTCAAAAATGTATGAACTTCTTTTCTTAATAAACTTTTTATGATGATATCAAAAAGGGGGATATTGCATTCCTTTCAAATTTAATTGTTTTCCTCAAGCTTTGCTTCCTGATTGGGACAAACAATGTTATGGTGAGACACTTTTGTTGGATTTTAAACGCAGCGGGGGCATGGCAAAACACTTTTACACATACAAAATCCAAATAAAAGCATACAGATCATGAATAAAAATTTGAGGGATCGAATCTAACCTTTTAAAATAATTCGGAGACAACGATCAGAGATCCTTAGCAGTTGCTCCTCAAGTGTGAAGCACCCCACCGGTATCCACCAAGAAAACGATGTTAAGGAGGAGGAAGGAGGTGGAGAGAATTGGGTTTTCCAAACTTTTTGGGTTTTCGGGTTAGAATGAGGTTAGAATAAAATTAGGGTCTATAATAGTGTATTTATAGGCAAAATTTGCAGCTGAAATTTTCCCATAAATAATATTATTATTATCCCATTTATTATTCTCATTAATAATTAAAACACCTTTTAATTATTAATCCTTTTTCTAAACACTTTAGAAATAATTCTCTCTCTTGATTTAATTTCCAAAAATTAAATCCTTAATTAATAATATTAAGAACTTTTCTTAATTAATTTATAATCAATTAAATCTCATTTAATCAATTATTAAATTTGCCAATTAATTATTTATTTCATAAATAAATAATTATTAGCCATTATTAATTAATTCCTCCACCAATAAATCATTCTCTTTTTATGGTGTGACCCTGTAGGTTCAATATTAGGCCGGTAGTAGAAATAAATAATAATAAAACTATTTTATCATTATTTATATAAATTCTCTAATTTATTAAATATGATTAATTAATTAATCACATTTATTCTACATCGTGAGTGATGCTTCTCAACATATCGCGACTATCCGGATAATATGAATTCACTGCTTAGAATACCAAGAACCTGTCAGTGAATAGTTACCGTACAATAAACTCCTTCTACCCTACAATGTCCCGATTAAATACAAGGCATGGATCTCGTGTCAAGCCTATCTAATTCAATTACTTGCTTACCATTTGCTATGCGTAGTTCTATGCAAATTAGAAACTCCTTTCTAATTTCATTCACTCTGGCCAGAGATTCCTGAACTAGCATAAGTGGATCAGCCTTGAACATTCGCTTCCTTCAATGGAAGGGGTAGATCCTTTATTGATCATACACTATCTTCGTGTACAAATTCCTATACCCAGAAGAGCCCTAATAATTGTCCCTGGAGACTAAGAACTAAACCAAAGCATAGTTCAGTGTACACAAGATGACTATGATGACCTCAAGTCTAAGGATACTTGTACAACTATCACTAAGCGAACAACTGCTGATACGTGAGTGAACTCCATCAATTGTTCAGCTGGGCGAGTCATGTTCAGTGAACTTATTCTATAATAAGCACCTACATACTAGCTATAGTGTCACCACACAAATGTCTATGAGAACATACATCCTTCATAATGAAGCAAGCATAGTATGTACCGATCTTTGCGGATTATTAATTACCAGTTAGTAATCCTACAACCAGGAACTATTTAAGTTTAGAGTTATCATCTTTTTAGGTCTCACTATTATGATCTCATCATAATCCATAAAAAGCTTTACTCTAAACTATGGTATATCTTATTTAAACACTTAAATAGATAAAGCCCGTAATAAAAACAAAACAAGTCTTTTATTAATATCAATGAAATCAAAACAGATTACATAAAAGTTATTCCTAAATCCTCATACAAGATTGGACTTAGGACATATTCCTTTCAATCTCCCATTTGTACTAAAGCCAATCACTCTGGTAACTAATACCCATCTCATCTTTATGACGATCAAAGTGACTTTCAAAAAGTAGCTTTGTGAGTGGGTCTGCTATGTTGTTATGTGTGTTAACTCTAATTCAATACAATATAAGAAATGTTACCGCGCTCCCACTAACCCTTTTGTAGATGCATGGTTCATCTTCGTTTTTGATAAAATCAAACTCTTTGATTGTCTCATCAAAATGAATGTTCCATCTTTCGAGAAGCCTACTTTAAACCACATATGGTTCGCAGCAGCTTACACACTAGGTTTTCATTTCTCTTGGAAAGAAAACCATCTGGCTAATTGCCAGATCTCATAGTCGTAGTAAGCAGCATTCGCAAGCAAAATCCGAACTGATTTTAACAGGGCTACAGGTAAAAAGTTTCATCAAAGTCAATCCATTGCCTTTGTTTGAATCTTTTTGCCACAAGCCTGGCCTTATAGGTCTCCACCTGGCCATCTGCTATAATCTATCTTTTGTATACCGTATACATAGATTCCATTCTGGATTTCATGGCACTATGCCATTTCTCTGAGTCAACACTACTCATAGCCTCATTATAGGTCACAGGGTCGTCATCATCAATGATCGACAACTCACTGTCATTCTCAATGACAAGGCCATATTACCTCTCAGGTTGGCGAGACACTCTCCCTGATCTATGAATGGGCTGTTCCACAAAAGGTTGTTCAGTCAGAACAGGTGTTTCCACTTGATCCGTAGTAGTTTGTGCTTCTTGAACTTCATCAAGTTCAATTTTGCTCCCACTGTTTCCTTCAAGGATAAACTCCTTTTCCAAGAAGGTAGCATGTCTGGAGACAAACACCCGATGATCGGTGCAAAAGTAATACCCTAAAGTCTCTTTAGGATATCCCACAAAACTACATTTTACGGATCGATATTCCAGCTTATCTGGGTCAACTTACTTGACATAAGCTGGACATCCCCAAATCTTAACGTGTTTAAGACTCGGTTTCCTTTCTTTCCATATCTCATACGAAGTTTGAGGAACAGATTTTGGAAGGCACCTTATTCAGTAAATATGCTGAGGTTTCCAATGCATAACCCCATCGGAATACTAGAAGATTTGCATAGCTCATCATGGACCGAACTATGTCTAACAAAGTTCGATTTCTCCTTTCAGATACTAATCTGGAGGAGTCCACTGGGAGACTATACCATTTACTTTGAGATAATCCAGAAACTCTCCGTTCAAGTATTCACCACCTCGATCTAATCGAAGAGTTATAATACTATGTTTGGTTGTTTCTCCACTTCATACTTATATTCTTTGAACTTTTCAAAGGCCTCAGACTTGTGTTTCATCAAACACATATCCGAATCCAGATCTATCATCTATGAAAGTAATGAAGTATGAAAATCCACCCATGGCTTGCGTAGACATTGGTCCACATACATCTGTGTGTACCATTCCTAGCAAATTTGCAGTCCTCTCTCCATGTCTACTAAATGGAGACTGCAATGCCACTATAAAGTGAGATTTTCATCATCCCTTTTCTTTTATTAGTTTGTTCAATCTGAAGTAAATTATGTCACACTTATACAGACCATTATTTAAAGTACCACGTCCATAAAGAATATTATCTCTAAGAATAGAACATTCATTATTCTCAATAATAAATGAAAATCCAGCCAAGTCTAACATGGGAATAATATTCCTCACAATCGAGGGAACAAAATAACAATTATTTCAAACAATAGTCTTGCCCGTAGGCCTATGTAAATGAAATGATTCTACATCTTCAGCAGCAACTCTTGCTCCATTTCCATCAGTAGAATCACCTCCTCTTCCTCAAGAGTCCTACTTCTCCTTGGTCCCTGCAACAATTGCAGATACGAGAACCACAGGCGGTATCTAATACCCAAGTAGAAATTTGATTTAATGACATATTCATTTCTATCATGAACATACCTGAATCAGAAGCGGTAGTCTCACTACCCTTCTTCTTCTTCAATTTTGCAAGGTAAACCTTGCAGTTCCTCTTCCAGTGCCCCACCTTGTTACAGTGAAAGCAAACAACTTTGCTCTTGAGGTCTTCAGCTTTTGGTGGAACCGGCATTTTCTCACCTACTTTCTTCTTCTTGGAAGGGTTCCTCTTCCTTTTCTTAGGATTGGAACCTTCACCAATTAGAAGAACAGAACTCTTCTTAGGGGGAAAATTCGATTCCGCGGTCTTCAATATGTTGTGGAGTTCAGGCAGGCTGACATCCAACTTATTCATGTGAAAGTTCACAACAAACTGCGAGAACGAACTCGGAAGCGATTGCAAGACCAAGTCTTGGCTCAGCTCCCCATCCATGGCAAAACCAAGTTGTCCAAGATGTTCAATCAAATTGATCATCTTAAGTACATGGTCATTCACAGATGATCCCTCAGACATCCTACAACCGAACAACTCCTTCGATATCTCATATTGAGCTGTCCTCCCTGCCACATCATACAACTCTTGTAGATGCATTAGGATAGTGTGAGCATCCATATGCTCATGTTGCTTCTGTAGCTCAATGTTCATGGAAGCTAGCATGATGCATTGAGCAACATTTACATCATCTATCCACTTACGATACACAACATGTTCATCATTATGTGCATCACTAGCAGGTTCAGTAGGCTTAGGTGAGTCAATCACGTATTCCAGCTTCTCAATCCTGAGAACAATTCTCAAGTTTCGAAGCCAGTCAGCATAATTAGGACCAGTCAATTTGTGAGCATCTAGTATGCTCCTGAGTGATAGTGCAGAAGACATAACGTACAAAGTAAATCTGTAAATGATAAACACATAACAACACTTAGCAAATATTCGATTTCATTTCAAAACACTATATGAATCGGGTCTTTATTCATAAGTGGCTCCCACTAGTTTATCTAATTTATTCAACCCCCTACGTGAAAAATTAAGCATTCATAATGCTAATGGGAATAGGGATCCTACATTCCATTACACAACCCCGGCTGTGGCACGAAACGCCATGTAATGTTCAATAGGCAGACAACTCTTGTCAATTACATCTAATGTTATTCCCTAATCAAAATTTAGCCTCTTGAATAATTGAGTCACGGCTGTGGCACGATAAACTCAATATTCTAAGTCAAGTCTAACCCAACATTCCGTACAATTGAATCAGTCCCCAAAAGCCCACGGCTGTGGCACGTAACGACCTTTAGATTCTTATTCGATGTACACATCTCTATGTAATAGACAAGTATTTCTTATTTCGAAATCAAAGCCCTCGGTTGTGGCACGAAACGACAATGATTCAAAAATAAGAACTACTTTCTACCATGTTAGAAGGCTATGACCGACACAAGCCCGTTGTATCATTGGCCAATTACTACTTGATATTATTTAATTTTAGAGGGATTATATTACGTTACAATCATAATCATATTATAAAGAAATTCTTCCTTTTAAATTAAATATTTCAAATCAATAATCAATAATCAGATGATTCCCAGATCGGGTGGAGCATTGTCAAGAGGCGTCACTTAATAACCCTTTCTTACAGATAGAAATCTATTGTTGACAGAATCATCCTTTCTCTCATATCGAAAATTCATATTCAATTACGTGTTTCATAAACACAAGAATCTCATGATTGTATTCATAATATTGTTATTAAGGTTATGAAACAATTTCACTATACTAGGTTGTCTAACAAACGCCTTATGTTTATTTAAGTTCACCTAAATCTATCATCGCATCATAAACTAAGAATATATCACATATATCAACATGAATAAACATCAAGGTAGAAATGTTACATCATCTAGCACATTAGTCTAAGCATTATACATCTCTATGTATCACATGAAGCATTTAAAAGCAACTAAAACTGTTAAAAATAGCTTTAAAACACTTCATGGAAATATAAACAGTTCAAAACTTTTATATAAACTAAAATTGATCACTCCATTAGATCCGTCTCGGAAAAACGAATCCAACGGTATATTGCACGCCCAAAACGGAGTTACGAAACTCCCAGAAAATCAATTTTAAAATCAACAGTAGGGCTGTAACGCATTACAGGAACGCGTTACAAGCCCTGTAACGCATTCCGGTGATGCGTTACACCCCTTTTAAGCCATTAAAGGGTGTAACGCATTCCGTGAATGCGCCACAGGTGTGTAACGCATTCTATTTTTTTTATTTTTTTTTCTGCAGCAGTCGCCGTCTTCTCTCCTCGATCTGCGTGCTGCTGTACTGTACCCTGTACCTTTGTTTTTCTTTGTCCGTGCAAACAACAGACAGCCACAGAGATGCAGAATATATATATATATTTATATACTTACAATTTATATATATATGATTATTTAATTACGAATTTAATTGCAACAACTTCAAAAATTCATAATAAAAAATCTATACATCATAAAATTATGAAAAAAATACCCAGACGATCTACAACACTTGTAGAACCCAGATCAACATTCAAAATTATTCTGAGAAACGATTTCTCATCAGACAAAATTAATCCATAATATAACTTGTAAAAATCATAATTAATTCATACAAGCACATAAAATTCTGAAATTTTACCACAGATCTATATGCATACAACCTATGCTCTGGTACCATTGTTGGATTTTAAACGCAGCGGGGGCATGGTGAAACACTTTTACACATACAAAATCCAAATAAAAACATACAGATCATGAATAAAAATTCGAGGGATCGAATCTAACCTTTTAAAATAATTCGGAGACAACGATCAGAGATCCTTAGCAGTTGCTCCTCAAGTGTGAAGCACTCCACCGGTATCCACCAAGAAAACGATGTTAAGGAGGAGGAAGGAGGTGGAGAGAATTGGGTTTTCCAAACTTTTTGGGTTTTCGGGTTAGAATGAGGTTAGAATAAAATTAGGGTCTATAATAGTGTATTTATAGGCAAAATTTCCAGCTGAAATTTTCCCATAAATAATATTATTATTATCCCATTTATTATTCTCATTAATAATTAAAACACCTTTTAATTATTAATCCTTTTTCTAAACACTTTAGAAATAATTCTCTCTCTTGATTTAATTTCCAAAAATTAAATCCTTAATTAATAATATTAAGAACTTTTCTTAATTAATTTATAATCAATTAAATCTCATTTAATCAATTATTAAATTTGCCAATTAATTATTTATTTCATAAATAAATAATTATTAGCCATTATTAATTAATTCCTCCACCAATAAATCATTCTCTTTTTATGGTGTGACCCTGTAGGTTCAATATTAAGCCGGTAGTAGAAATAAATAATAATAAAACTATTTTATCATTATTTATATAAATTCTCTAATTTATTAAATATGATTAATTAATTAATCACATTTATTCTACATCGTGAGTGATGCTTCTCAACATATCGCGACTATCCGGATAATATGAATTCACTGCTTAGAATACCAAGAACCTGTCAGTGAATAGTTACCGTACAATAAACTCCTTCTACCCTACAATGTCCCGATTAAATACAAGGCATGGATCTCGTGGCAAGCCTATCTAATTCAATTACTTGCTTACCATTTACTATGCGTAGTTCTATGCTAATTAGAAACTCATTTCTAATTTCATTCACTCTGGCCAGAGATTCCTGAACTAGCATAAGTGGATCAGTCTTGAACATTCGCTTCCTTCACTGGAAGGGGTAGATCCTTTATTGATCATACACTATCTTCGTGTACAAATTCCTATACCCAGAAGAGCCCTAATAATTGTCCCTGGAGACTAAGAACTAAACCAAAGCATAGTTCAGTGTACACAAGATGACTATGATGACCTCAAGTCTAAGGATACTTGTACAACTATCACTAAGCGAACAACTGTTGACACGTGAGTGAACTCCATCAGTTGTTCAGCTGGGCGAGTCATGTTCAGTGAACTTATTCTATAATAAGCACCTACATACTAGCTATAGTGTCACCACACAAATGTCTATGAGAACAGACATCCTTCATAATGAAGCAAGCATAGTATGTACCGATCTTTGTGGATTATTAATTACCAGTTAGTAATCCTACAACCAGGAACTATTTAAGTTTAGAGTTATCATCTTTTTAGGTCTCACTATTATGATCTCATCATAATCCATAAAAAGATTTACTCTAAACTATGGTATATCTTATTTAAACACTTAAATAGATAAAGCCCGTAATAAAAACAAAACAAGTCTTTTATTAATATCAATGAAATCAAAACAGATTACATAAAAGTTATTCCTAAATCCTCATATATGATTGGACTTAGGACATATTCCTTTCAACTTTTTCAGAATGGCGAAGAGTCGGGTGGGACGCCATCTAATCATGTATTGTATGCCATATGGTACGAAAGACTGGCCATCGTAAGTACCAACGTGGTTGCCTCATACATATCCAAATCATTATTTCGTCTTTCTTCTCAACTTCAAGTTTATTAAATTATGAATCCTTCTAGTTATTTCATTATACCGTCATTCTTTGCAAAAGTTTTTCAAACAAATCAATGTATTATGAACCAAACGGACAAAGTTCCAGCTACCTCTTATGCACGGGAAGGAGACCTGGGCATATGGATTGCAATCACTAGCACCAGTGAAGGATCCACTAAAAGCCAAGGGAATCTACTCCAATAAGGAATACGTTTCCAAGAACGAGAGCTTATGATTTGTCTGTAAAATATGTTATTCAGAATACGGATGTGGTGACGTGAATAATTATTGTGGATACCTTATGCGTTAAATTATTGAAAGATGTGGAAGCAATTTGATTATTTATTCCCCAAGGTCTTGTTGATAAGATGATTTACCCCGTTGAATTAATAAGATTATGACTAAAGGACTAGAAAATTCAAGAACGTGTATTTGTTAAATAAGTGAGCGCCAATGGTGGAATTGAGATTTATGGCAATAAGTTGTGAAGAATTGATATCATTTGAGATAAGAGGATTTGACATTATTCTAAGGAATGGATTAACTATTTAAGCATGATGCCCAGATGAACCGTCGTGATGAAAAGATAGTCCTGAAGACGTTAAATGAGAATATGATGAAGTATAAAGGAGAAATGAGGGTAAAGAATTTGTTAACGATGATTACGGTGATCAAGATGTGAGCATTATGGTGATTATGAGATAAATAAAAGTCAGAAGCAAACAAAATTTGAAGATTTTATAGCAGTTAAGGAGTTTCAAGATATGTTTCCAGATGAGTTATCAATATTTCCTCCCGATAGAGAAATGAAGCTCGCGATTGACTTAGCATCCGAGATGAAGCCAGTGACCAAGGCCTTACACAAAATGGCACCAGTTAAAATGAGGAAGTTAGTAAAGCAGATGCAAGAGATACTAGAAGAAGAAGCGATTAGACCCAGTGTATCCCATGAGGTGCACCGGTACTAATTATTAATAAGAAAATGGAAGTATGAGATTATGCGTCGACTAAAGAAAGCTCAACAAGTTTACTATCAAGAGTGAATATCTGTTACCTCGAACTACTGATTTGTTTGATCAAACAGAAGAAGCAAAGTATTTTCTAAAATTGATTTAAGATTTGGGTGTTACCAATTGGAGATTGCACCTATAGACATATCAAGGATAATTTTCAGAACTAAGTACTGTTGCTATAAAGTTCTAGTGATGTCATTTGAATTAACCAATATACCAATAATATTTAAACTTGATGGACAGAATCTTTAAGGAATATCTGGATGAGTTGTAATTGTATTACTTAAAGTCAACGGAGGACCATGCGAAGCATTTAATGACAATTGGGGAGTCAGAGAAGGAAAGAAGTTGTATGTATAGTTTACAAGGTGAAAGTTTTGATGGTAGAAAGCATAAATAATTAGTGAAAATGAGACGAAAGGAAATCCAGTAGATATTAAAGTTACTATGAATAAAGAAAGGCCAAAAGCACCAACAAAAGTAAGAAGTTTTACCCTGGACCGGTTATTATTGAAAATTTGTGCAGGATTTCTTGAAAGTTGCAATACCTTTGGCGAAGCTAACCAGGAAAAGCAAGAAGTTTATATGAAATGGAGAAGGGTGAAGAAAGTTTTGCAGAGTCAAATGAAAGAATGGTTATGTCACCTGCTTTATCACTTTGAAAGTATCAAGGAGATTTTGTAGTTTATAGTGATGCTTCTCATAAAAGAATAGGATGTGTGTTGATGTAGCACAATAAAGTTATTATATATGCATCCAGACAACCAAAACCTTATGAATAGAAGTATCCTACTCATAATTGGGACTAGCAGTAATAATATTTTCTATGAAAGGTTGGGAAACATGATATGTATGGAGAAAGGTGTAAGATATATACATACCATAAGAGTTTGAAGTAGGAATTCACGAGAAAAAGCAAATGTAGTGGCAAACGATAAGCAAAAAGAAGAGAACAAACATAGAGACTACACCAGAAGAATTATTTATGGAATTTTAAAAGTTGGAATTGGAAGTCAGAGTTTATAATCCAAAAGGAGCAAGGATGGATAGTATGACCTTTCAATCGAAGTTGTTAAGGGAAAGATAAGGAGATGTCAAGAGAAGATAATGGATCACGATGTTAGCAGTTAGTAAGAGGAAATTTATGCGTCCAGGAGAACGATCACGATATCCCCAGGTTTTCTTCCAGCACTTGGATGCTATAAGTAGAAGGATTAAGAAATGAGATCCCACAGGGAATTCATAATACAAAGTATTTAATTTACTGAAGAAATGCCAAGATATACAGAAATTTAAAGAAAAATAGTGATAACCAGGTATAAGAAGGAAATTTCAAGATGGATTAGGAAGTGTGGACATGTCAAAAGATTAAAGCGAAGTATTGGAAGCCTAGTAGATAAGGCAAACCCAGGAAGTGGTTTTACAAGAAGCGAATCATGGAGTGTACCAGTGATGTTAATGGAGAAAAAGGAATGAAATTATGAGATTATGTACTGACTAGCGGGAGTTCAATAAAACAATGACAAAGAATAAGTGACCCCTATAAAGAATTGATTACTTACGAGACCTAATTCAAGAAGTGTGTTATGCCTCGGGAATTAACTTAAGATCTGACCTGAGAACATATTAGAGATTGCGATTAAAATAAGTTATGAACATTACAAGCTCCAGTGATATTATGTGAAATAACAAATGTGTCAGTTGATTATAAGAAATTAAGGAACATGGTGTATAAAGAGTACTCAGATAAGCAAACTGTATTTATTGATAACATCCTCAGCTACTCAAAGAATAAGAAAGTCTACATGGAATGCCCAAGGATTTTTCCTCCAAAGATTAGAAGGAAAACAACTATACGTTGAGTCTCCAAGTATGAAATTTTGACCGAGGTTAACAAAAGATTCTGATTAATCCACTAGCAACCAACTAAACAAAGCTGTACGGTAACAGATGCCTTGTGCAGAAAGAAAGGATTGGACGTAAACGACTTGGAAAGAGTGGAATATGAGTTCAAATACCTAAAGGTAATAATAAGTGAATATATGAGATTTCTTTTCAGCCTTAACTGATAGAAACAAATAGGAGATAATTAAATGTCCGGAAACTAAGTTGAAAGTGAGCACCAAGACTTATGTGGACGCCAGTGTAGGTCCCCACTTCATTAAGATAAAATGGGAGAAAAGAAGTTGTCAAATTCTAATTTAATCCAGCACACCAAGGGCGTAACAATATTGATTGAAGCAGCTCAGAGTAGACAAAGAAAGAAGCGGAATTGTATCGAGGGAGAGTATGAATATAGAAATAGGACCAGTAGTGATTAGTAAAAGTGTCGTCCTGAAAAAGGTTGGATAGGTCTGAATAGAGAGGACAAGTGGAGTCCTAAATTTAGTGAACCATTTGAGGTATTGATAAATATAGATAAAGTTGTTCATGAGTTGATGTTACCGTCACAACAGTATGTATATATAATGTGTTTTTCCTGTCAATATTAAATCGATAAGTATCTGATTCGAATTAAGTGATTGATTAGGAGCCAATGGGCTCTTGTTCAAGTTGTTCTGCATATAGTGGTAGATCCAAATTTTTTTGATCGTTAAAGACGAGTCCTTGGAAATGAGTGTATATCTATAATGAATACGTTTGAAACCCTCGAGTAGAAGAGTCTACTTGGGAACTGGAGTCAGATATGCTTGACAAATATCCTCACTTATTTAGTTAGACCAGATTCTGAGGATAGAATCTTTTTAAGGGGGGAAGGATATAACGACTCGTGTATTTTTAAATTATTTAAAATATGTGATTATAGGAATTATTAAATAAATAAAATATGTGTATTGGTTATGACCGCTATATGTGTTGTTTGATTATTGATGTATGATTTATAGTATACCGGGTTGTCCGCGTGGTTAATTATGGAATCGTATGGAATTGTTTTTATTTTAAAAAATGGATTTAATGAAAATTTATTTGCATAAATATTTGGAATGTCTCTAAAATTGTTTTTATGGTTTTATAATTACATTAATTATTTTTTAGGATTTTATAAAATTGAGAAATTAATATTTTATTAATTATTTATTTTTAAATAATTTTCAGATTGCCTTTATTTGTAAAATCCATATTAAATTTGAGAATTCTTCAAAAATTATGAAACTCATATTTTATTAAGTTCATAATATTCTGAGAATTTTAAAATTATTTGGGGAATTTTTGGGATTAATTTCACCTGCGCGTTATTTCGTTAATTGTTAAAAAGCGGGTACAAGTTGCGTTTTAGAAATTGTTTAAAAATTTCAAAATTTATGTTTTTATAAACTTCGGGATTTTTAGAAAATTTTAAGACTATTTTGATAATTTTCTGAATTTATTTTATGTGTGGCTTAGCTCGATAAATTGTGAAATGCGAATCAGAAAACCGGGCTGTAGGGAACTTGTACTCATCCAATTGCTACGTGGCTAAATATAATTCATTGTCGCAGTGATTTTTGCCACGTGTTACTTGATTACTGATTTAGCAGAAAAAATAATAATAAAAAATAATAATAATTGCTGTCAAGTTTTACAAACATCTCTGTCTTCCTCTTATTTTCACTCCATCCACCCATTTTTTTTCCTTCTCCTGCTAAGCCCTCCCGCTGCTCCCCTCCATCGACCCCAGTTCCCTCTTCTTCCCTTTCCTTCTTTTCTTTTTTTTTTCCCTTTAAATTACCCATGAATTCCTTCTCTTAAGCAGGTATAGATACATATGTATTTATATAATTCGGCTTCGATTAAAATCCAAGGTTGATGTTAGATCCTGGAAGATTATTGTTGTTATGCGAGTATTGTGATGTTGCGAGGTAGACAGAGGGCTCGACCTCGATCAGACACCCGCGATTTGGGGTCGATCGGAGGTCAGCCGGCCGCCGGCGATGAACCCAGCGAGCCGGTGGTCGTGTTTGATGCTGTTGGGTTACGTTTTTAAGTAGCGAAGTGGATTTGAGCCTCTTGAATATGTTGATGGTCGAGAATGCTTCGTATTTGATTCTGTTGAATTGTGATTGTTGGTTTCGGTATCGAGTTTTACGAATAGACGAATGGGTAACAAGCCAGGGGATATTTCAGTGGTGATTATATGTGAATTAAAACTGGATTTGAGTAACTTGTTGATTCCGGATTATTAATATTTGAATAAATTTTAGTTTTGTCCGATTTTAGTCGGGTTTTTAAAATTTCGTTCTTGTTCTGTTTTGTTTTACAAAATAAGCGAAGTGTTTGTATGATTGTTCGTTGGTTTATATATTTGTTTTGTGTGGATGTTGAATTGGGTTTGTGTGTATAAATCGAACTGGGTATTGTAACTAAATAAGGATTTCTGCTTGGTTGTTCAAACTTTCAGTTCAGGTTAGCTGTCGGTAAATTAGATTGTGAAAGGTGATTGTTGAGATTGTTGCGTCGATTTGAAAATCGACTGGTAGCCCGATAAATAGAGGAAACGCTGCCTGATTTTTCAGGAAAATTTATTCCAAAAATTCGGGAACATATCCTATAAGATATTGGGAATACCAGTCAAACGTATATGACTATATAATTATAAATATAACTATTTTACAATAGTGCTTGCGTGTTGTGATAAATGTTTTGTAAGGATTCGTCAACTCTATCTTCTGAATCGATAGTTGTATATACTTTTCGAAAAAAGTTATTGAACCAAGTTATGAATACGAACCTGATCTGTTATGTATATTATAGTAATAAGAATAAGTGCGAGTCGGGATTGTTATTGTGTGGGTATGATTATTAGCGAGGATATGTCAAGCATAACTGGGTATCTAACATAGAGTATTTCAACCTTGTAGGTTCTAGTCAGAACACCGAAAGTGGATAATTGACTAGAGATAACCTAGTGGTCAGTCGACGAGCTCAGTAGAGCTTCAACAGAAAAACCTGAGTGTCAAAGTTGAATCCAATGGGATCTTGTGGTTGGACATTAAAGCCTGAGCGACAGACTCGGCTCAGAATTGATCAGTAGTAAAGCCCTGTAAGGCAAGTACTTCTGAACTTTTCTTCAAGATATATTGCAAATATATTTTCGAACTGTTTCATAACATGTCGCTACTATTCAAAATAACCTTGTTTAATATTGTAAGTGCTTTAAACTATTTACCCTTGAACCCTGATTTTTCTTGATCTTGAGCCGTAAGCCTTATTCTTTGTAAACCATTTTTTTTATCATCAGATACCAAATCACACAAATATGATACCACTCCCCAAATGTATAACTACCAAACACCAAACACTGGAATAAAATTGTTTGAAAACACAGAAACTTTTATACTCCGACCATTCTTTATAACATCAAGGAACTATACCTTGAAAAATCATTATTTGTCTAATACCTGATCCTTTTACAGGCTAAAAACCGTTTCTCATATATACCCTGATATACCCTTGTGATATCCATGAGTTTCCTTACGTTTTTATTTAAGTGTTTAATCATCATTGATTATGATCTTGTTTTATCAAATTATATTGTTTATCATATTGAACTGCTTTAGAATTGGATAGTTTTTTTTATGTGGACCAGATTCGTGGTCAGACCATATCAATGGTCAAGTTAGGCCAATGTGTGCCTTGGATCCAGTAATTAGAGCAGTGCTGTGTGCTTTGCTCGGGGTTAGTGCGTGACTGATCAGCAGCCTAACCTTGGTTTTAAAACTTAAAATGAAAATCCAATTCTAATGATTGTCTAGCAATAAACTTTATTCCTCTGAATCATCTCGTTTGATCATTGATTAACCCCAATTATTGTCATTGTGACTTGCTGAGCTAGTTAGCTCACTCTTGCGAATCTTTTTATGTATTCTACAGTTAAGAAGGATTCAGTTGATAGCGAGGTTTCCCAGTTCAATGTACGAGCTAGGATTCCAGATTGAGTTGGATTGAGCTAACTGGAGCTTATTGTGGTAGTGAGATAGTAAGATTGTAAGAATAATTTTATTATCAGTTTTAAGTTAAATTAGTTGGGATTTGGTACGTTGTAATAAAAGTTAAGGTTGTGGCTTGTTTTCATACTTTTAACATGTTGCGATCTGTGGTTATGTAAAGCAGGGTCATTGCAAATAATATTTCTTATACAGGTTTATATATTGTGTATGTGTTGTGGACCCCAAACTTCTGACCCAGGTTTGGAGGGCGCCACATCTGTATCCGCAATCTTCAGATTCAAATATGGATAATATCTGTTTTATGTCGGATACGGATAATATTCGCTTTATTTCGGATACGAATGCGGATTTTTCGGACGAATATCAGATTTCTTGAATTTTTTGACAGCCCTAAGGTACACGACATAAATAAATAAATTGTATTAATATACTTTAAAATTTATTTCTTGGACATATATTTAATATACAAAATACTATTATTATTTTTAAAATACAATTACTTTCAGACTACTATCGATCACTTTCATAATATAAGTTTATGGGCTAGGTTGTGGACTTGGGCCTTGTGAGTTGTGAGTAGACTGTCGAGTGTCGAGTACCGATACACAAAACAAAATAGAAGATTAATTGATTAAAGACTTACACAGACACATGATTACGAAATTAGGGTTAACAGTTAACACAGCCGCAGCTGCCAACTCTGTGAATCGAGAAACATGGATGAAGATGAACATCCAAATTCAAATGATCCGATAATTTTTCTTATTACCAGTCATCTAATTAGATTTTGTTTCGAATTAGTTCTTCCAATATGTTTAGTTCTTTAATTACCTGACATCTTGTATTTCTTAGCATTTATGTTCAATTTTTATAAATAAATCTGTTTCTTTATACAGAAATATGAATCATTAAGTGATGATGAGGCAGACCAGATGGAGAATGAAGAAACCGGACCAAAAACCCTAGGTTCAATACACTATATATAGAGGGAGACTTTCGTGTTTGATAGTAGTAATATAATGTCCTTCCTCTATTTTTTTTCTGCTTATTAATTTGCGTCCTCTTGTTATATTCGTTCTGGGCCTTCTGGCTAATTATATTAATTCGAGTTGGTAGTTGCAGTTGAATACTCTTATTAGTTGCAGTTGCAGTTCTACCATATCCTTGTTGAAACAAAGTCGAAATGTTTGTATTGACAACCTTCTACTGATATAAGTTTATTTTTGTTTGAAATTGAAATGTCTCATTTTAAATGTTATATTTCTTTAAGATGAATTGACTCAATTCCTAGAGGCATAAGTGTCAAGTGTTATCCTTCTACTCTGCTAGGCATGAAGTTTTAGGATTTTATTGGATAATAAGCTTAGTTTATTATTTTTTTTATTACAAGTCTGATGTAATGCATTGCAGTGATGGAGGCTTGGCTTTGTAATTCAAACTTGTTTGCAATATCAGTAGATATATAATATAGTGATAATAAAGATATCGACAAGTCAAATGAAGATATGAAGATTAGAGATATCTACAAGTCATTTCTCTATTAGAGAATTCAGAGATATCGACAAGTCAAATTAAAGATGTGAAGATTGTTGATATCGAAAAGTCAAATTATCACTAGAGATCTCAAAGATCTCGACAAGTCAATATGCCTATAGAGATTTTAGAGATATCGACATGTCTTTCCAAATACAGAAATCCAGAGATCTCGACAAGCCAAATTCTCTTCTAGAGAAATCAGAGACTTCGATAAGTCAAAACAACAATAGAGTAATAAGAGATCTCGATAAGCCATTATACTTATCGAGATGTCGAGTTCTCTATATATCAAACTGTAGATCTCGATGTAAAACTCAAGTACAGAATGCAATCCAGTTAAATATCCAAGATTATCAATCAACAAACAAATCAATCACTGATTTGAAAAGTCTACAAAAAGTAGCTTGAAGAGTACAAGATCAAAGGCCAAGATTAACTGACAAAGTAAAGTCATAGACATGCACGATTTGCAAAGATACACTAAGTCAGAAATATAAAGTTTTAGTTAATTTAAAGTAGGGTTTAGTACATGTTATTGCATGTTGTGTAAAACCTGTGTTTAATGTTCTATAAAGTAAACGATGGATGCTTTGTTTTAAAAGTAACAAAATAGATCCAAAAATCTTGTAACTCTCTCAAGAAAGAAGCTGAGTTCTTTATCAACAAAGAACCCAGAAATTTGTAGCAAGACATACCTGATTTTAATATAAAATTAAGTGTATTTAGAAATATAGTGTGTTCATGTGCATATTTGATTAGTACTGTTGAAACATATTATCTCTACAAGTTAGACTACTTTGTATTCATTACCTAATAAGTGGTATCAGAGCAAAATCTGAAAGCAAACAGATTAAAGATCTTGGAAGAATGAATACAAAGAAGCTTAGAAATATCAATTCCTACCTTTGACAGATCTAACTATACACTATGGAAAAAGAAAATGATGTTGTTCATCAGGATGGCCAATCCATTATACATTCAGATTCTCAAGAATGGGCCTTTCACCCCCATGGTAAGAGTTGAGGAATCTATAGATGGAGACATGGTCATTCCGGCACATAATGCTCCTAAAGATCCTTCGAAATATACTGAACTTGAAAAAGAAAAAGTCTCTCCGGATAGTGGCTTATAGCCGATCTTAATAGAGTCACTTGACAATGTAATGTACAATAACATTGTCAACTACGGCACAGCCAAACAAATCTGGGAGAAAATAGAGATCCTATGTGATGGAATAGAGGAAGTTAGGTCAAACCAAAGAAGGATTCTGGTTTCTCAGTATGAGGGGTTTATGTCCAAACTAAAAGAAGAAATTACTGAAGTTTTTGAAAGGTTCAATAAATTGATAAATGACTTGAAGCTACATGATAAATATTATGAAGCTGAGGAGGTTAACCTAAAGTTGCTGCTAGTTCTTCCTGACCATCTTGAACAGAAAATATCAGCTATTAGAGAAGGAAGAGATTTAAGCAGAATGACTTTGGAAGTTCTATATGGAATCTTGAAAACTTATGAACTTAAAATGCTGCAAAGAAAGTCATTGAAAACACACCATGGTCATGTTGTTGATGGTTCACGTGCTTTGATTCTGAATGACAGAGAAGAAAGTGAAGATGAACAAGATGATCAAGTTCCAGTCATTCAAGCTATGGAACAAAATAACAAAGGAACTCAGAAGCAAGTTGTATTGGAGATGGAGGAAGATGAATATTACACCCTGGATGAGCTAGATGAAATGGATCAATCCATGGCTTACTTGGCTAGAAAATTTTCTAACATAAGAGTCAAGAAGCCAAGGTTTTTCAAAAAACAAGGGACAATCTTCCAACAGCAATAATTGGAAACCAAAAGCTCAGTACAATTCAGTTAGCAAAGGTGGCTACAAAACTGCATATGTGGACAAATCAAAGATAAGGTGCTTCAATTGTGATGAGTTGGGTCACTTTGCTACTGAATGCAGAAAGCCTAAAAAGGTAAAGAATGATAAAGCTTACTTGGAACTGGAAGCAAAGTATGAATCTCTCTTGAGGAAATAGTCTGGAAAAGCTTATATTACAGAAGGAAAGAGTTGGGATGATACTGATGCTGATGATAAGGATGAAGAAGTTAGAAACTATGCACTAATGGCTTTTGAGCATGGAGAAACATCCACTTCAAAATCAAAGGTACCAACTCTAACCACTATCGATTAAAATGCTAGTCAATATAAGGAGACTGTGGAAAAGACGAGTGTGGAGATGTTTCAAATACACACGAGCTTGGTAACAGCTACTGAGAAAGTCAGTAGGCTAACAAAAGCTAATGAGAAGCTTGAGAGTGAGAAGCAAAAGATGGATCTGCTGCTTGTGGAGCTTGAGTCAGTCAAGCAAGAAAATGAATATTTGAAAAACAAGTTGAAGTGTGCCAATGAGATTGAAGTTGTGTTAAGAGAGGAGATTGAAAAGAATGAGGTAAAACCGAAATCATTCAGGAATGCATCTGAGTTGGTTGGTCAGTACCATGAGAAGAACAAGCCATGTGTTAACATAGCTATTGGTCTTAATTATGATGCTTTGAATAGCAACAAGAAAGCTGTAGGTGGTAAAGAAAAAGCAACTGAAAATGAAGATGTCCCAGCTATGTTGAGAAATGTTGGTTCACCTATGTTCAAAGCATGTGAAGTAGATTTCAGTGAAGAAGAGTTGATCATAAAGCAAGAAATTGCTGATGAAGACAATGAGAAGAAAAATGCAGAAACAACTCCAACTTCCAAAGCTGAAAAGAAGTCCATGGTCAACCAAGATTCCAAGATACCTGTCAAGGAAGTAAAAACTGAAGAAGAAATAAAGAAGAAGAAGAATAGAAATGGGAAGATTGGGATAAACAAAAGTAACAATTTTTCTTATGTTACAGATGCACCAAGAAAATAATATAAAAAATATGGCTCTGTGAATCATCTAACTCACCTTTGCAAAAAGGTTGTTAGTAAGCCAGGAGTGGGAACATGCAAGTACAATGAAGCAAAAATTGAAGATCCCTACTCATTCTGTGACAAATTTGATTGCATACCTTGCAACATGAAAGTAATGACAAGTTTCCACAAGCTGAGAGTTGATCTTAAGGAAATCAATATTGAGTCTTCAGCTAAAAAGGACAATGCATATCATTCAATGAATTTTATTCTTTTCGAATCATCAAACTCTACCTCCATCAAATATGTTAACAAGAGATAGTACCCAACACTACTTGGTTTGCTAAACACGCCTAAACTCATTGTGCGCAGGGAAAAGGAAAGAAAGTCATAGGGATCATAGACAGTGGATGCTCAAGATATATGACAGGTGATATGGCCCTGCTATCACAATCTGAGGAGAAGGCTGGCCCATTAATGACTTTTGGAGACAACAACAAAGGTTTCACAATGGGATATGGAAAATTAATTTCTGGAAATATTGTCATTGAAGATGTAGCACTGGTAGCTGGTCTTGAATTGAATCTCCTTAGTGTTAGTCAATTTGTAGACAAAGGATTCACGGTTTTATTTGACAAAGGAGAATGTACTTTTATCAGCAAAAAGACTGGTGAAGTTGTTCTGAAAGGAGCAAGGAAAGGAAGCTTATTTGTTGCAGACTTAGACTCAACAAATGAGGATGGAACTTGTTGCTTCTACACCAAGATATCTGTAGAATAAAGCAAGCTATGGCATACGAAGCTATCTCACTTGAATTTCAAGGCAATCAACACTCTAGTTAAAATGGAGTTAGTGAGAGACATGACGAATATGGAGTTTGCTCAAGATGAAGTTTGTGATGCTTGTCAAAAGGGAAAAATGAAAAGATCAAGTCACAAGAGTAAAACTGTGAATTCTATAAGTGCACCTTTGCAACTTATTCACATGGACTTATTTGGACCAGTTAATGTCCTGTCAATTTCAAGAAAGAGATATGCACTTGTGATGGTGGATTACTACTCAAGATACACATGGGTAGAATTTATGCACTCCAAAGATGAGACTCCAAACATCATAATTGAGCACATCAAGAAGATTGAGAAGCAGGCTGAAGATCATAATTATGTGAAAAGATTGAGGAGTGATAATGGAACAGGATTCAGGAATGTAAAACTGAATTCTGCAAAGACAAGGGCATTGTTCAAGAATTCTCAGCTTTTAGAACACATCAGCAAAATGGGGTAGTTGAGAGAAAGAATAGAATACTAGTAGAGGCTAGTAGAACAATGCTGCAAGATGCAAAGTTGCCAACAAGTTTTTGGGAAGAAACTATAAACACTGTATGCTACACTCAAAACATATATCTCATTAACAAGAATCTTGGCAAGTCACCCTACTCAATCTTATCTAAAAGAAAGCCTACTGTGAAGCATCTTCATATGTTTGGAAGCAAGTGCTATGTTTTGAAGGACAACTCTGAATATGTGAGAAAATCTGACTCTTAAGTTTTTGAGGCTATTTTTCTGGGATATTCATTGGAGAGAACTGCATATAAGTCTATGTGATTGAACAGAAGAAAATTATAGAAATAAAATATGTTATTTTTGATGATGACAAGTGCCCAGGCTTGGAATGCCTTGATGAAAATGAATTTGAACCCCTAAAGTTTAAAAACCTCAACATTGATAGTGATTCTGATTATAAAGCTAAAGCCAACACAAATCACAGAGCTGATAAAGAGTCTATTGAACAAGTGAATCATGAGAATGGAAGCTCATCTCAAGCACTTGAATTTGATAGCACAAACTCAGGGGGAGAAAGAAGAGAAAATTCTGAAAATCATGCCAATGATGAAGAAGAAGAAGAAGAAAACACAAGTCAATAAACTCACACAAGGAAATGAGATAGAAGTCACAATGTAGATACAATTATTGGTGATCCCAATGTTGGAGTGGGGACTAGAAGTACAACTGCAAATGAGTGCCTTCAAGAATGTTTTCTTTCACAAGTTAAGCCAAAGAAAACTGAAGAAGCTCTACTTGATCCTGATTGGATTTCTGCTATGCAAGAAGAGCTAAATCAGTTTGAAAGGAACAAAGTTTGGAAATTGGTTCCTGCACCAAAGAACAGGAGTATAATTGGAACAAAGTGGGTGTTCAGGAATAAAATGGATGAAAATGGAGTTATTACCAGAAACAAAGAAAGGTTGGTTTCAAAAGGCTACTCACAGGAGGAAGGAATTGATTATGATGAAACTTTTGCTCCAGTTGCAAGACTTGAAGTAATAAGGATCTTTCTTGCATTTGCTGCACACTCAAATTTCAAGGTGTATCAAATGGATGTAAAGAGTTCTTTTCTTAATGGTGAGTTGGAAGAAGAGGTTTATATGCAACAACCACCTGGCTTTGAAGATCGAGAATTTCCAAATTTTGTATACAAGTTACTCAAGGCTCTCTATAGATTAAAACAAGCACCTAGAGCTTGGTATGACATACTGTCAGAATTTTTAATCAAACACGGATTCACTAGAGGTACTATTGACAAGACTCCCTTCTACAAGAAGCATGGTGATGATATGATCTTAGTTCAGATCTATGTGGATGATATTATTTTAGGTTCTACAAATGAAAAGCTTTGCCAAATATTCTCTAAGCTTATGCAGAGTGAATATGAAATGAGTATGATGGGGGAATTGAGTTACTTTCTTGGACTTCAAGTCATTCAAAGAAGTGATGAAATCTTCATCAGCCAAACCAAGTATGTCAAGGACTTATTGAAAAAGTTTGATATAGTTGATTGTTCACCTGCATCTACACTTATGTCTACAGCTACAAAGTTGGATGAAGATAAAAAGGGCAAGAGTGCAGACATCTCAAGCTATAGAGGAATTATTAGATCTTTGCTGTACTTAACTACTAGTACACCAGAAATCATGTTTTTTACATGTCTGTGTGCAAGATTTTAAGCCAATCCAAAGGAATCACATTTGATGGCTGTGAAGAGGATTTTCATATACTTGAAGGGGACTCCAAACTTGGGATTATGGTATCCTAAGGGAACTAGTTTTGAAGCTGTTGGATACACAGATGCAGATTTTGCTGGATGCAGGGTTGACAGAAAGAGTACTAGTGGAAGCTATCAGTTTCTTGGACAAAGACTTGTATCCTGGTATAGCAAGAAATAACAATCTGTGTCAACTTCCACAGCTGAGGCTAAATACATAGGTGCTGGAAGTTGTTGTACTCAAGTCCTTTGGATTAGAAATCAGCTAATGGATTATGGCCCTGTGTTACACAAAATCCCAATTATGTGTGACAATACTAGTGCTATATCTATCGTGGCTAATCCAGTTAATCATTTTAGAACAAAGCACATTTATGTAAGGTACCATTTTATTAGAAAACATGCTATAAATGGTACCATTGAGCTCATTTTGTTCCAACAGAAAAACAATTAGCTGACATTTTTACTAAACCTTTGGATGAAGCAACTTTCACTAGACTTGTAGGTGAAATTGGTATGTTAAATTCTTCATCCTAAGGCAAGAACTCGGCTAGTGTTTTGCAGCAGATTAGTTTCTAATTAATCAAAATTAATTTGATTTAATTAGAAATTAACTGGAATATGAATTATAAATATTTCAGAAATCTCTGCATATTTATTTTGCAAAATTCAAAATTTAGCTTGGAATTTTTTAGATTCTAAGAAAACTGTCTAAATGTTGATTTACATTTTTAATATGTAGAATTAGCACAAGGTAGAATTAAAGTAATCAAAAGTATAAAGAACAGAGTTCTCGATAAGTCTAATTGACTTATCGACAAGTCATTTTAATACTTCTCGAGTGAGTTCTCGATAAGTCAATTTTCTGACTTCTCGAGGGACTTCTCGATAAGCTTCATTATGACTTATCAATAAGTCAGTGTAGAGTTCTCTGTAAGTGTTAACTTACAGAGTTCTCTACAATTACAATTTTAGACTTATAAATAACTCAGAACTGAGATAATTTAATAAATTATTTTAGTAAAATACTTTTGACAAAATCATTTTGATTTTATTTTAATTTATTCAAATAAAAATTGGAAACAATTCAGTCCATTTTGGACAAACTGGGTATCTATTTGACATCTCGATAAGTCTTTTTCTAGTTCTCGATAAGACTCAGAAATATGACATATCGATATGTATTTATTTTCTTTAATATGACTTCTCGATAAAAAAATTCCAAATATTTATTTTGAGTTCTCGACAAGTCATTTACCTTATACTATAAATACCCAGACATCTCGATATACACATCCTTACGCCTTCGAGAACTCTAAGTGTTAGGTATGAATACAACACAGAGGGGGGGGGGTGTGAATGTGTTTTGGCTTGAATGTTTGATTTTTGATCGACTTTGGCTTTAGCAGTTGGTTGTTATCAATGATTTAGTAGATAGATTTTAAACATAAATAACTATGCAAATATGTAAAACAAAGATCTTCAAAACTCACTTAATTTTATATTAAAAATCACGCAGTGTTTTGCTATAAAATCTCTAAGTTCTTGTTTTATAACTTAGCTTCTTTCTTGAGAGAGAACTCCAATTTTCTATCTAGATTGTTCTCCTTAACTAGAGGACCAGTGTTAACTTTATAACTCAGTTAACTGCTGGTTTACACAGTGGATAATAAACATGCTATTAGATTTTCTAAACTGTCACTTGTCATTTCTATTTATAGAAAAGCAAATCCTCCATTTCTGGCTTAGCATATCTTTAGCATCCCGTGATTACTTTAATCTCCTTTGTCTGTTAATCTTTGCCATTGATCTTGCACATCTCTCAAGCTACTTTTTGTAGACTTGTCAATCCAGCTATGTGAATTGTTTATTGATTTGCAACCTTGGATATTAAAATGTTCTGCAATTCTGTACTTAGAGAAATTTCTTCACTTAGAGATCTCCAATTAAGTTGTAGAGAACTCGACATCTTGATAGGCATGTTGGCTTGTCAATATCTCTGAAATTTCATTATTGACTTGACTTATCGACAACTCTGAGTTCTCTAGTGAATTTTGCTTTATCGATAACTCAGAGTTCTCTAATGGACTTTGGCTTATCGATAACTCAGAGTTCTCTAATGAATGTATACTTGTCGATATCTCTGAGTTCTTGAATGGGTATCTGACTTATCGATATCTCCAATAGCATTTCCTGAGTTTTCGATAGACAATTCCTGAGTTCTCGATAGGTCTTTCTGAGTTCTCGAATGACTGCTCTATAACACTAATTCTGTGACTTGTAGAGATCTTGACTTAGAGTGTTTTATACCAAACAGATTTATTCAACTCCAAGCTTCTTCATAATTCTTCTGAGGCATGATCTTCTTGATCTTCTTCCAGATAGAATTCTTAGGCTTGACACTGTTTACAGAAAAATGCTCCAGTCTGCTCCATTTACATTTTACAGACATTAAATGTTACAAGTATGAATTACATATTAAGGTTACAATACAACTAATCTTAGGGTTGTCAGTATGACTTAGTCTTGTTATGATACAGGCATGTCTTGCACAACAATCTCCCCCAATTTGTGAGAAGATTGCTTTTCATAAATTCATGCCTGTTAACAAGACTAACCCCAAGTTAAAGAATGAAAATAAAATGATACAAAAGTTTTAACAACACTTATGCATTGAACATTTGACAGCTTACAGTGATTAAGTAAAGACTGAGCTTTTTGATTCTTTCTCAAATATGTTCTTAATCTGCACAAGTATTTCTAATTCTTCTAGGATGGGGGTGTCAGTTAGAGCCTCTATTAGTTTCATCAAATCTGGCTTAGGATAACTAGCTAACATCCCTATCCTGTATCTTGATAAAGAGCCAACTTTTATATTCAGAAATCTTCCATCCTTTGATATTCTGCTCTTGACTGCTGTCTTCAACTCTTCTGATCTTCTGATATACTCAGATTATAAATATGATATACTCAGATCATAGATGTTGATGATATTATTAGCTCCAGTAATCTTTGACATCATCTATTATATATTACAATCTCCCCCAACTTGTTCATTATGAAATTATGCACAAGTTCTGATTGATGATGTCAAAACTTTATCCCAATGCAGAAACCAAAACCAATCTTCCCATCAGGTCTTCTTTTGTTGAGTTGCATTTAGATTTATTCAACATCCATTAGCTGTTTTGGCATTTAGATATATTCTCCCCCTTTTTGACATTATCTCCAGGATGAAAGATCCAGCTAAATGCACATTATTCAAGCTGCTGTCATTGTCCATTTGGACCACTGTCTGCAGCTTCAAGCTTCATTGAGATTCATGGTGATAAGTTTTAAAAAGAATAGAAGTTTCACTTAGATCTGCAGAAAAAGTCTGTTAGTGATAAAAGTCCTAAGCTCTCTGTTCTTTTGAATAAGTAGTCTCAGAAAATCTCACTGCACTAGTCTCATGACTTTTGAGAGTCAGAGTTCCCTCACAAGGATTACTAAATCCATACATTCATCTACCTCTCCTTTTGCCAGGAAGGATCCTGCCTCTTTTATTTTGTGTTTTTCACTCAGTCTTTTCTCTTATCCTCACATGAAAGGCTCAAATGTTGTTTGACCTGCAGAAATAAGAGGTGGCTGAGAAGAGGTAATATATGATCATATGATTAGAGGAAGACCATATAGGGCTAATCATACTCATTTCACTAGAATAATGAGTGCATTAGCATCTATGACTGGGGTCACAGTTTGACTCACAGATTGCTCTGTGGTTGTGACAGTGTGTTGTCCTCCACTTATAGTGGGAACCTCCATTGGAATTGGAGAGGATTTGACTGGGTTACTGTCATGTACACCAGCCTCAAACCTTTGTGCACCTTGCAGAGCACTGTCACATAAATGTGATAAGATTGCCCTTCTTATGACATTGTCATAGGCAATTGTTCTTCTAGCTTTGGCTGCTAAGACAGCTTCTGCTAGAGTTATGAGGGGGGTTGTTCCTTTTTGAGGAACCTCCAATTGAATTGGAGAGGATTTAGATAGCTCCCCCTCAGGAGTACTACCCTCAAACCTTTCAGTCTGTGAAGACTGTTTGTGCACATGAAGGTGCAAGAGAAACATTCATGAAATATTCAGTAAACTGATAAACTTTCATGTTTGGTGGATTCTTTTCTCAAATAACTGAATCAATCTGAAGGTCATCAAGAAATTGCTGTCCTTTTATAAAACAGGTGGCTTTTGAGAGTCACCTAAGTGGGATTGTGTTTGAGTTTGTGTTTGTGTTGCTGTGCTTAGGTAAACCACAGTTTGGTTTTGAGGTGATTTGGCTGCAGTTTTAGCACTAATACGTGTGAATTGATTATTTGAATTCCCTGTTGATGTCTTGTATGAGACCTGAAATGTATTGAACAACTGTATCTCTTTGGAGTTTCATTAGACAAACACATTGTAAGATATTTTAGTTGCAAGCATTATTGCAGAAAAGACAAAATTTAATACAGATATAAGCACATAGTAATTATTACACAAACAAAAGATTTCAAGACAAGAATCAGAACTTTCAGACAAGAATCAGAACTTTCATTAAAAAACATAGTACATTAAGACATAGATTTAACAAGTAAATTCTAATCCTAAATACTCTAATTCAGACTCCTTCTTCTCGGCCTCCATCCTCCTTGCCCTGCGCTGGTAAGCTCTGGACATGGAGTGTGCAAGAGAGATGATCCTCTCCTGCAACTCCAAAGCAGCAAGACGTTGCTGCTCAGCCACCCTGACTCATCTCTCCTACTCGAAAGAGGCTTCCATCTCAAAGAAAAGAATGTCGATTTGATCATCCCATGAGAGTTCGTAAAAGATCTCAAGTGGAATATCAAAGGGGCTGTAGACAACCCCCTTGAGACGGACACGAAGTCCGAAATGATCAAAATATACTAGATCATCATCCAAATGATGGACCGGTTGATAAGCTCCATTAACAAGTCTGTAGAAGACTGGGGCATCCATTTGAATGAGAGAAAGAAAGATGAACAGGAGGTGAGTTTGAAATTTGATGTTTGTTGAGAGTAGGAGAGTGATGAAGTGATAAAGAATGAAGCGTTTTAATTTATAGAGGGAGTAAAGGTAGAAACCAAGAGACTCTTGAGTTGCCCGGATAATAGGAGTAATAATCACATAAGCCTACTAGACAGTTAGAAATGACTAGTGACTATTCCCCATGCAAGTACTCAAGAATATTAGTTTATTTTAAAGAGTAACTATTCCCCATGCAAATAAGCACGTACTCCCTATACAAAAAGTAACTCTCCCTATCAGCAAGCAATCAAATAAATTTATCACTATCAGCATACATAAAACAACACAAATAATATACTAGTCTACTAACATTGGGCTAACATATTTCCACGTAAGCAAGAAATCATATAAGCATGTAAATGTGTCAATAAGTCAGAGAAATATTAGAGACAAAGTATGTCAAAAGTATTTTTATGAACATAATTTATGAATTAAATTTGTTCAGTTTTTCATACTTTTTGCTTCTTTTGATCTGTTATTTATTAAGTTCACATACTGAAGATATGACGTAATAAATATTCAGTTTACTTAGAATTTTGAGAAATTCCAAGTTAAGATTAATGGGGAAGTCTGGGTATTTATAGAAAAAGTAAAATACTTATCGAGAAGTCAAATAAATGTTTGATATTAAACTTATCGAGAAGTAATTTTGAATATGAAAAAGGTACATTTGATAAGTCATTTTATTAATTCTTTTCGAGAACTAAGAAATGATTTATCGAGCACTCTGATAAATGCCCAGTTTGTCCAAAAAGGACTGAGATAATTCTAATTTATTTGAATTGAATCAAATTAAAATCAGAATAAATTTTCCAAAAGTATTTGTCTAATATAATTCATTGAATTAAATTATTTTAGTTCTGAGTTATTGATAAGTCTCAAAATATCCTTGTCGAGAACTCTGTGAATTAACACTATTAGATAACTCTACATGGTCTTATCGATAAGTCGTAATAGAGCTTATCGAGAAGTCATTCGAGAAGTCTGTAAATAGACTTGTCGAGGACTCACTCGAGAACTCTAAATTGACTTGTCGATAAGTCATTTTGACTTATCGAGAACTCAGTTCTATATACCTTTGAGTACTGTAATTCTGCCTTGTGTTAATTTTACACATTTAAGATGTAAATTAACAACTGAGCAGTTTACTTAGAATTTTGAAATATTCTAAGTTAATTTTTGAATTTTTTTTAAGAAAAATAAATATACAGAGATTCTGAAATATTTATAATTCATATTTCAGTTAATTTCCAATTAATCAAACTAGGTTGATTTATTAGAAATTAATCTGCTGTAACACATTAGGTGAGTTCTTTGCCTTAGGATGAAGAATTGAGCATTCCAATTTCACTCACAAGTCTAGTGAAGGTTGCTTCATCCAAAGGTTTAGTAAAAATGTCAGCTAATTTTTTTTCTGTTGGAACAAAAATAAGCTCAATGGTACCATTTGTAGCATGTTTCCTGATAAAATGGTACCTAACATCAATGTGCTTTGTTCTAGAATGATTAACTGGATTAGCTACTACAGATATGGCACTAGTATTATCACACATAATGGGAATTTTGTGTAACACTAGACCATAGTCCATTAGCTGATTTCTAATCCAAAGCACCTCAGCACAACAACTTCCAGCAGCTATATATTCAGCTTCATCTATGGAAGTTGACACAGATTGTTGTTTCTTACTATACCAGGATACAAGTCTTTGACCAAGAAACTGACAGCTTCCACTAGTACTTTTCCTATCAACCCTGCATCCAGCAAAATCCGCATCTGTGTATCCAACAACTTCAAAACCAGTTCCCTTAGGATACCATAATCCCAAGTTTGGAGTTCCCTTTAAGTATCTGAAAATCCTTTTTACAGCCATCAAATGTGATTCTTTTGGATTGGCTTGAAATCTGGCACATAGACAAGTAGCAAACATGATGTCTGGTCTACTAGCAGTCAAATAAAGCAATGATCCAATCATCCCTCTGTAGCTTGAAATATCCACACTCTTGCCTTTCTTGTCTTCATCCAACTTGGTTGCAGTAGACATAGGTGTAGATGCAGGTGAGCTATCCACCATACCAAATTTTTTTAATAAGTCATTCACATATTTGGTTTGGCTGATAAAAATACCATCACTTCTTTGACTAACTTGAAGGCCAAGGAAGTAACTCAATTCTCCCATCATGCTCATTTCATACTCACTCTGCATTAGCCTAGAGAATCTTTGACACAGCTTTTCATTTGTAGATCCAAAGATGATATCATCCACATAGATTTGAACTAGGATCATATCTTCACCATGCTTCTTGTAGAAGAGAGTCTTATCAATAGTACCTCTGGTAAAACCATGTTTGAGTAGAAATTCTGACAGTGTGTCATACCAGGCTCTAGGTGCCTGTTTCAATCCATATAGAGCCTTGAGTAATTTGTAAACAAAGTTAGGGAATTCTGGATCTTCAAAGCCAGGTGGCTGTTGCACATAAACTTCTTCTTCTAGTTCACCATTAAGAAAAGCACTCTTGACATCCATTTGATACACCTTGAAATTTGAGTGTGCAGCAAATGCCAGAAAAATTCTTATTGCTTCTAGTCTTGCAACAGGAGCAAAAGTCTCATCATAGTCAATTCCTTCTTCTTGTGAGTAGCCTTTAACAACCAGCCTTGCTTTGTTTCTAGTAAAAATTCCATTTTCATCCATTTTGTTCCTGTACACCCACTTAGTTCCAATTATGCTTCTATTCTTTAGTGCAGGAACTAATTTCCAGACTTTGTTTCTCTCAAACTGATTCAGCTCCTCCTGCATAGCACATATCCAATCAGGATCCAATAGGGCTTCTTCAGTTTTCTTGGGCTCTATTTGAGATAGAAAACATGCATGTAGGCATTCATTAACAGTTGCACTTCTAGTTCTCACACCAGCTGAGGGATCACCAATAATAGCTTCTACTATATGACTCAAATCCCACTTTCTAGTGTGTGTCTGTTGACTAGTGCCTCCATCATTTTCTTCAGTATTACCATGACTGTCATTTCCATTCTCTTCTTCTCCCCCTGAGTTTGTGCCATCAAATTCAGGTGTCTGAAGAGAGCTTTCATTCCCATGATTTTGTTCAGAGGTCTCTTCATTTGTCACTTGTTGTGCCACAACTTCATCTTCCTCATCAGAATCACTATCAATGGTTAGATTTTCAAATGCAAAGGTTTTAGCATCATTTACATCAAGGCATTCCAAGCCTGGACACTTGTCATCATCAAAAGTCACATCTGTGCTTTCCATAATTTTCTTTTGATCAATCACATAAACTTTGTAGGCTGTTCTTTCCAATGAATATCCCAGAAAAATTGCTTCAAAAACTTTAGAGTCAAATTTTCCCACATATTCAGAGTTGTCTTTTAGAATATAACAATTGCTTCCAAACACATGTAGATGCTTCACTGTAGGCTTCCTGTTAGACATGATTGAGTAAGGTGATTTTCCATGAGCTTTGTTTATGAGATATCTGTTTTGAGTGTAGCATGCAGTATTAACAACCTCTTCCCAAAAACTAGTTGGCAACTGAGCATCTTGTAGCAAGGTTCTAGCAGCTTCAACCAATGTTCTATTTTTCCTCTCAACTACTCCATTCTGTTGAGGTGTTCTAGCTGCTGAGAATTCTTGAACAATACCTTTGCTTTTGCAGAAATCACTTAATGTTGAGTTTCTGAATTCTGTTCCATTATCACTCCTCAATCTTTTCATACTAACTTCTCCTTCAACTTGCTTCTCAATCTTCTTGATGTGCTCAATTATAATGTTTGGAGTTTCATCTTTAGAGTACACGAACTCAACCCAAGTGTATCTTGAGAAATCATCAACCATGACAAGGGCATATTTGTTCCTTGAAATGGACAAGACATTTACTGGCCCAAACAAGTCCATGTAAATAAGTTGCAGAGGTGCACTTATGGAATTCACAGTTTTTGACTTGTGACTAGATCTGTTCATCTTTCCTTTCTGACAAGCTTCATAAACTTCCATTTGAGCAAATTCCAGACTGGGCATGTCTCTCACAAGCTCCTTCTTGACTAAGGTGTAGATTGCTTTGAAATTCAAGTGAGATAGCTTCTTATGCCATAATTTGCTTTGCTCTTCTGATGCCTTGGTGTAGAAACAACACACTCCATCCTTATTTATTGAGTCTAAGTCTGCAACAAACAAGCTTCCCTTTCTTACTCCTTTAAGAGCAATTTCACCAGTCTTTTTGCTAATAAAAGTACAATCTTCTTTGTTGAAAACAACTTGAAAACCTCTGTCTGCAAATTGACTAACACTTAGGAGATTTACTTCTAATCCAGCAACTAGTGCTACATCTTCAATGACAATATTTTCAGAAACAATCTTGCCATATCCCATTGCGAATCCTTTGCTGTTGTCTCCAAAGGTCACCAAAGGGCCAGCCATCTCCTCAAATTGTGATAGCAGGGCCTTATCACCTGTCATATGCCTGGAACATCCACTATCAATGATCCACATGACCTTCTTTCATTAGCCCTGCACACAATGAGGATTAATTGTGTTTAGTTACCCAAGCTGTGTTGGGCACTTTCTTCTTATTAACTGATTTTGCAGAAGTAGAATGAGAATTTTCAGATAAAATGGAATTCATAGACTGTTGAGCATTTTCCCTTTCAGATATAGAACCAACTTTTGATTCTATGAGATCAATTCTCAATTTGTGGCAACTCTTCATCACTTTCATGTTGCAGGGAATGCAATCAAACTTGTCACAAAATGAATAGGGATCATTAGCCTTAGCTTTATTATACTTGCAGACTCCTTCAGGTGGATTGCTAACAATCTTTTTACAAAGATGAGTTAGGTGATTCATTGATTCACAATTCTCACACCTCTTTCTAGGAGCATTTGCAACATAAGCAAAATTATTGCTTTTGTTTATCCCAATATATCCATTTCTATTCTTCTTTTTCTTTTTGACCTGTTCAGCTTTAATCTCATTCACAGACTCCTTAGTTTCTTGATTGGCTTTTGGTGTTTCAACAGAGATGGAAGACTGAGTTGTCTCATCATTTTTCTTTTCCTTGTCCTCATCAGCTATCTCCTGTTTGATGATCAACTCTTCTTCACTGAAGTTCACTTCACATGCCTTGAACAAAGGTGATTCAACTTTCTTCAGAATAATTGGAACATCCTCAGTTTCAGTTGATTTTCCTTTGTCACTGACAGACTTCTTTTTGTTGTTCAAACCCTCATAATCAAGACCAATGGCGATGTTTGCACATGGCTTGTTCTTTTCATGATATTGGCCAATCAAATCAGAGGCATTTTTGAAGGATTTCAGCTTCACTTCATTCTTCTTCAGCTTTTCTCTCAATACTGCTTCAATTTCACTTGCACACTTTAATTTGTTCTTTAAGTATGCATTTTCTTGCTTAGCAGTATCAAGCTCAACTAGCAATAATTCAGTCTCTTGTTTTTCACCCTCAAGTTTTTCATTGATCTTTTTCAATCTGCTATCTTCCTCATTTGCAGCAACCATGCTTGTATGAATGTGGAACATTTATGTGCTCATCTTTTTAACAGTTTCCTTATACTGACTCCCATTTAAATCAATTGTGGTAAGAGTTGGTACCTGTGATTTAGATGATGAAGTGTCTCCTTGCTCCAAGGCCATGAGTGCATAGTTTCCAACTTCTTCATCTTCATCATTATCTGAATCATCCCAGCTTTTACCCTCAGCAATATAAGCTTTCCCTTGTTGCTTCTTTAGAAGAGCATCATACTTTGCTTCCAATTCAAGATAGGCTTTGTATTTCTTTGCCTTCTTGGGTTTCCTATATTCTGTAGCAAAATGGCCCAGCTTATCACAATTAAAGCACCTTATGTTTGATCTATCAACAGATCCAGTTATGTAGCCATTTTTGCTATCAGGAGTGTACTTCCCTTTTCCTTTCCAGCTGCTGTCTTTGTTGAAGGACTGTCCTTTGCTCTTGAAAAATCTTGGTTTCTTCACTCTAATGTTAGAGAATTTTCTAGCCAAGTAAGCCATTGATTTATCTAGCTCATCAAGCTCATTAAGAGTGTAGAACTCATCTTCTTCATCCAAATCCAGTATGACTTGCTCTTTAGTGTCATTGGCTCTTTTCTCACTTGTAGAAACTTCTGGAGTTTGAGATCTTTGCTCATCATTGGAGGTCTGGACATCATTCACAATTAGTGCACTTAAGCCGTCCAGTACATATCCTTGACCAACCCTTAATGATTTGTTTTGAATCATTTCAAGTTCATAAGTTTTCAGAACCCCATAAAGCACTTCCAGTGTGATTCTACTCAAATCCCTTCCTTCTCTGATTGCAGAGATCTTTTGTTCCAAATGGTCAGGGAGAGTAAGCAAGAACTTCAAATTCACTTCTTCAACATCATAAAATTTATCATGAAGCTGCAAGTCATTTATCAGCTTATTAAACCTTTCAAACACATCAATAATACCCTCCTTTGGTTTAGCCATAAAACCCTCATACTGAGAAATCAATATCCTTCTTTGATTTGACCTAACCTCCTCAGTTCCTTCACAAAGTATTTCAATCTTTTCCCAGATCTATTTAGCAGTGTCACAGTTGACAATGTTATTATACATTACATTGTCAAGTGACTCAATTAGTATCAGTTGCAAAAGCACTGTCTAAGGAAACTTTCTCTCTTTCAGGTTCAGTATACTCAGAGGGATCCTTGGGAGCATAATGAGCTGGAATAACCGTATCTCCATCTGTGGTTTCCTCAACTCTAACCACAGGAGTGAAGGGCCCATTCTTGAGGATACCAATGTAAAGGTGATTGGCCATTCTTATAAACAGCAACATTTTCTTTTCCATAAAGTGTAGTTGGCCTTATCAAAGGGAGGAATCTTGATAATACTGATTTTCTGTGTATTCATTTTTCTAAGATCTAATCAGTTTACTTTCAGATTTTGCTCTGATACCACTTGTTAGGTATGAATACAACACAGAGGGAGGGGGTGAATGTGTTTTGGCTTGAATGTTTGATTTTGGCTTTAGCAGTTGGTTGTTATCAATGATTTAGTAGAATAGATGTTAAACATAAATAACTATGCAAATATGTAAAACAAAGATCTTCAAAACTCACTTAATTTTATATTAAAAATCAAGCAGTGTTTTGCTACAAAATCTCTAAGTTCTTGTTTTAGAACTTAGCTTCTTTCTTGAGAGAGAACTCCAATTTTCTATCTAGATTGTTCTTCTTAACTAGAGGACCAGTGTTAACTTTATAACTCAGTTAACTGCTGGTTTATACAGTGGATAATAAACATGCTATTAGCTTTTCTAAACTGTCACTTGTCATTTCTATTTATAGAAAAGCAAATCTTCCATTTCTGGCTTAGCATATCTTTAGCATCACGTGATTACTTTAATCTCCTCTGTCAGTTAATCTTTGCCATTGATCTTGCACATCTCTGAAGCTGCTTTTTGTAGACTTGTCAATCCAGCTATGTGAATTGTTTATTGATTTGCAACCTTGGATATTAAACTGTTCTGCAATTCTGTACTTAGAGAAATTTCTTGACTTCGAGATCTCCAATTAAGCTGTAGAGAACTCGACATCTCGATAGGCATGTTGGCTTGTCGATATCTCTGAAACTTCATTGTTGACTTGACTTATCGACAACTCTGAGTTCTCTAGTGAATTTTGGTTTATCGATAACTCAGAGTTCTCTAATGGACTTTGGATTATCGATAACTCAGAGTTCTCTAATGAATGTATACTTGTCGATATCTCTGAGTTCTCGAATGGGAATCTGACTTATCGATATCTCCAATAACATTTCCTGAGTTTTCGATAGACAATTCATGAGTTCTCGATAGGTCTTTCTGAGTTCTCGAATGACTTTTCTATAACACTAATTCTGTGACTTGTAGAGATCTTGACTTAGAGTGTTTTACACCAAACAGATTTATTCAACTCCAAGCTTCTTCATAATTCTTCTGAGGCATGATCTTCTTGATCTTCTTCCAGATAAAATTCTTAGGCTTGACACTGTTTAGAGAAAAATGCTCCAGTCTGCTCCATTTACATTTTACAGACATTAAGTGTTACAAGTATGAATTACAGATTAAGGTTACAATACAACTAATCTTAGGGTTGTCAGTATGACTTAGTCTTGTTATGATACAGGCATGTCTTGCACAACACTAAGTGACCTAATTTTCAAATCCAAACCGATTTCTCTCTCATTTTGAACTCTTTCTCTTCAAATTTTCTTACCCACTAAACTTCATACTCTTTTCAATGGTATCAAACATTATTGTACCCTTTATCCCAAAAAACAACTTTCGTGCAATTCTGGATGCAAATCAAGCTCCTGAAGCTTTCAAAAGCTTTGTAAAGTTTTTATCTGAAACATATTTTGTGGGGGATCTTAATGCTAATCATGTACTCTACTTGGATATGTTAAGAGATTTCTGGACTATAGCAGTGATAAGAACAGTGATGCATGAGAATCAGGCTGCATCAATTATGATAAATTGTACAATCAAGGTCCAACATGTGGAGATTTCTGAAAATGATGTTAACATGGATTTAGGCATACCTACTGACAAGCTGGTGGAGGTTCCAACTCAGGATGAGCTTTATGAATTCAGGTACTTCATCAATTATTCTGAAAAGATGAATCTGGCAAGCATGAACAAAAAGAACATGAGGAGGGAATGGTCTTTTCTCTTTGATTCAGTAATCAGGGCTTTTACTTGCAGAAAGTCAGGGTTTGACAACATTTCAAGTGTTGTCCAGAAACTGGTCTACTCAATGGCTCACAACAAATAGATAAATGTAGGACACTGCATCTTGGAGGAATTGAGCACCAGGCTAACAATGCCATTAGCATCAAATGGTAAGGAAATATTTCTTCGTAGATTCATTAAGTCAGCTTTAAACTATAAAGTAAATGACATACATATGATAGATGGTGTAGATAGATCATTAATAGGAAATTATAAGTAAGTGTCCAAAATTTTATTTGGATCACTATTTACAAAGAATAAGGTGTAGGTGGGTCTTAAATTTAACTTCATTCATGTTGGAGAAATTTGGGACTTATCCCTATCCTATGCCTGATATAAGGTCTAGTGTAAGTCAATCTAGTACAGTAATGGTCCCTGAACATGTGGAAGTACAAACACAGGAACACTAAAAGGGGCCTTCCGATTCTGAGACCACTTCTTCTATACCTATAGCTGTTAGGAAGCCAACCACTTCATCCTCTCAAAAGGATGAAGTGAGTAAAAAGAAGAGAAAGCAGGCACCCCTTCCTAGTGTAAATGAGAGTGGTGAGGATGATACACCAAAAGAGTCACCCTTGGTCAGAAAGCCAAAGAAGGTAAAGAAAAGTCAGTTGACCACTCTAGCCACCTTTACATCCTCTCAAAATGATGTAGTTGTAAATAAGGGACAAAAATAGATTCTAGAGGCAGGACATGATGTCTCTATTAAAAAGAGCATTAACCCAAATGCACCTTGTATAGAGTCTGCACCTACAATTGAACAGATTCAAGTTTATGAAAGGAGAAATAAGGATGGCACACACAAATAGAGCACATCATTTGAAGCTCCCTCACTTATTCAGGGGGAGCTGCCAACACTCACTTATGATCAACAAATTCTTACCTCTAAAATTTCTTCATCCTACATAGCACTTAAATTCAATTCTCAAGTGCAATATCACTCAAGTGACTTTGTTCAAGAAACTTTGTTCATCACCCAGACACCAAATTTAGATGGTGAGAGGCTACTAGTTGGGGTAGACCTTGATGACACCATCACAAACATGGGGGATTCATCAGTTTTCACTAAAGACCCCATGGTGGTTACTAATGCACCTTTATGTGCAAATCAGCCTTCACAGGCTGTTAGGTTTGAGGGTAGTACTCCCGAGGGGGATCTATCTAAATCCTTTCCCATTCCAGTGGAGGTTCATGTTACAGGAACAATTCCCCTCAAAACTCTAGCTGAAATTACACTAATAATTGAAGCTAGGAGTTCAATTACCAATGGCCCTGTTATGGGAGAGGCAAGAACATCACATTTATGTTATAGTGCTCTACAAGAAGCACAAGGGTTTGAGTCTGGTGCACATGACAGTAACCCAGCCCAATCCCCTCCAATTCAACTGGAGGTCCCCACCACAAGTAGAGAACAACATCTTGTCATAACCACGGTACAAACTGTGAGTCAAAATATGACTTCTGTCACAGGTGGTTCTATTACCCTATCACCTTCACACCCAACCAATCAACCTTCCACCTCTCAACCACAAGAACCTCATCTCATTTCCCAATGGTTACAAGTAACATCAGCTCAACCCTCCACTATTGATGATCTAGTAATTGATCAACTTGATGGCCTTGCACAAATATCACAGCAGCTTCTCAAATTCAACATGTCAAACCAAGACTACCAGGCCATCATGCTTTCCTACTAGAGAGATGTTGAAGCTCAACAAGCCAATATTGTTAATGAAGCTGATCAGGATGCAAATTGTGATGCATGGTTGGACAAGGACTTTTCAATTGAAATAGATGCTGTATTAGCTCAATTCAGGGAGGATTACGTAACTATCTTGGGGAGCAATGCCAGATCTTTATCTCCTCAAGAAGTTTATGATGCATTTAATGAAGTATATAAAGCTCAAATTAAAGCTTTCCACAACTTTGGAAAAGCACTTCAAATTACTTTGACTGGGCATCAGGATAAAATCATGAAGATGGTTAGAGAAAAGAGGGACCAAATCATCCCTTCACAAACAGATTTCAAAAATAAATTCAAAATCTTTACTAATCAAACGACAAGATATGATCTAAGTGAAGTGGACTCAAGTGTCAATAATCTTAGAACCTTATTTGTAGCTCTGCACAACCAAGTCCAGGACCATATCACTCACTCCAATGACACAAGACTGAAGCTGGATCAGATGCACTCTAGAAGATACACTCCTTCAGCCTTGCTCATGGAAGAAATTAAAAAGGCTGTGCAGGATACTTTTGGGGTCTCTACTTCCTCCACATCTCAATCCTCATCTAACCTGCAAATTCAAGAACTTCAATAGCAAATGTCTTCTCTCCAAACTTCCAATGACTCACTTAGTGCACAAGTACATGCTCTCACATCCTTGGTGTAAAGTCAATAAACAGATATCAAAACCTGGTAAAATCTCATAAGTATCTCCAAATACAGAATACTGTGACTTTGGGAGCCATCATGGGGAAGCTCAATATACCATTGCCCTCATTTCCTGAAAATGTAAGGCCAGAAATATCAACTCCCCTAATCATACATGTCAACAAGCCTAAGGGGGAGATAGAAGTTAGGATTCAACAATCCAAGGATGCTTGTAAATCTAAGGAGCCTATTATATCAACTCAGCATGGCCAAAGTTCTTCACAAGCTCAACCATTCAAAGATGTGGGAAAAGACAGACTAAACAAGGTTGCAGAAGGACCAAATCAAGATCAAGAATTCAGTGAACTTCTTGCAGTCCTGAGGATGTCTCTTCAAAACAACTACATCACCTATAAAAGAGCATTGGCCAAGAATATCAACTTCATTATGGCAGTGGTTGTGAAAATCGATAATTATTTGGAGAAAAGGATTGTTGTAAATATCAATAATGGCGGTGTGGACACATGTCTCCAGGTGTCCAAATCTCAAAACCTTAAGAGCATCTAAGCTGGATATAATGATTGACAGAGTAAATCCAGTCATTCCAGAGGACACCCAGCTGCTAAAAGAGCTCAAAAATGCACAGATAGCAGCTTTTCCTGAAGCCTATCTATATCCAAACAAAGGGGTGGCCTACATCTGTCCAACAACCAAACAATACAAACAGCTCATTATTCACAGGAACTGTGTCAAATCAAACATGAGGTTGATCATGACTCTACAGTCTGATCTAAAGTACAAAAGGAACAAGAATGATGAGGATGAGGAGATGATAAGGATTCTGGAAAGGTATCTACAGAATACTGATACCATGTTGCCAAATCTAAAAATAAATAATTCAAAAGATGATAAGGATGATGATGAGCAAAAGCATGATGAGTAAAAACGTTCTAGATCAAATCCAAGTCAATCTTCAAGAGCAACTGACAGCAATGACCGGAAGCAAGATGAGAAGAAAAATGATGACAAGAAAATAGGAGAAGATAGGAGAAGGAAGAAAATGCAAGATGGCTCAGAACCACATAAACAAACCCTATAAATCCAAATCAATCAGACTCAGCCAACTAAACCTTTTAGCTCAAACACTCGACCATCTTTAACCTCAAAGACAAATTTTTTTTACTAGCCAACTGCAAACTCTCTTCTCAAAATTCCAATCACTACCAGCCAAACTAGCCTAAAAAAATTTCAAACCTACCTTCATTTAAACCACCAACCAAGATTCACTTTAAATCTGTTGGGAGAAAACAAAGAAGATGTAAGTTACTGAGAGATCTCTCTGGAATTATTATGATCAATCTGTCTTTCTGCCACTAAATTGGTGCCTCACGGATGAAGAGTACTTTCAATAGCTAGCTGAAGAAATAGTCAGAGTCTGGGTTGTATCCTATACAGAAATCATAATATATTATGATGATGGTTCTTTCACTTTACTTGGAAGTAATCTAATGGACACACTTTCAACCATAGAATTCAAAAGAGTGATCAGTTTGATGAAGGATATGGATACAGTCACAAGGGCCTGGAAAGCTGTATTTTGTGTATGGGTGGAAGAAAGGGATGAGAGAAATGTAAGGGCAAAGGCTGAAAAGGAAGAAAGAGATTGGAAGTATGCAAAAGAACTTGCAAGAATTGAGAAAAGATCAAATGAGCTTAAAGCAAAAGGGATGAACAGACTTTCCAAAGATGAACATTTTCTGAATATAAAGGTTGGCAGATTCTCCAGATTTAGAGCTGGTTACTTAAATGGTTATTCATTATATGAGTGGCTCGAGCTTGTGGAAGCTCTAAGAGGAACTGAAATTATAGAAGAACTTGAAGTGTTAGTAACTCTTAAGGATCTCATTCGAAAGGAGCCAGACTATGAGGATTTTATGTAATGAATGCACTTGTTAAAACTTCCATAACCACTCAATGTTAAATATTGTACTTCTGTCAATTTTTTATGTAATGTGTATTGTTCATTGTAGCTTGGGGTTAGTCTTGTTACCAGACATGAATTTGTGATAAGCAATTTTCTCACAAATTGGGGGATATTGTTGTGCAAGACATGCCTGTACTATAACAAGATTAGGTCAAATTGACAGCCCTAATTAAGTTGTATGATAATCTAAGTATGCATTTTGTATTGTATCACTTAAGTCTATAAAAGTGTAAATAGAGTAGACTAGAGTATTTTTCTGTAAACAGTCTCAAGCCTAAGAATAAACTTTGGAAGAAGATCATGAAGATCATGCCTCAGAGACAATGTGAAGAAGCTTGGAGTTGAATAAATTTGTTTTGGGAAAAACATTTTAAGTCAAGAAATCTACAAGTCGCGGATTAAGTCTTATAGAGAAGTCATTCGAGAACTCTAGAATGACTTATCGACAAGTCAAAATCGGCTTATAGAGAAGTCTCAGAGATATCGACAAGTCAAATGAAGATATGAAGATTGGAGATATCGACAAGTCATTTCTGCAATAAAGAATTCAGATATATCGACAAGTCAAATTGAAGATGTGAAGATTGAAGATATCGACAAGTCAAATTTTCACTTGAGATCTCAGAGATATCGATAAGTCAATATGCCTATAGAGATTTTAGAGATATCGACAAGTCTTTTCCAAATGTAGAAATCCAGAGATCTCGACAAGCCAAATTCTCTTATAGAGAACTCAGAGACTTCGATAAGTCAATACAACTATAGAGTAATAAGATATCTCGATAAGCCATTATACTTATCGAGATGTCGAGTTCTCTATATATCAAACTGTAGATCTCGATATAAAACTCAAGTACAGAATGCAGACCAATTAAATATCCAAGATTATCAATCAATAAACAAATCAATCACTGAGTTGAAAAGTCTATAAAAAGCAGCTTAAAGAGTACAAGATCAAAGACCAAGATTAACTAACAAAGTAAAGTCACAGACATGCACGATTTGCAAAGATATACTAAGCCAGAATTAGAAAGTTTTGATTAATTTAAAGTAGGGTTTAGTACATGCTATTGCATGCTGTATAAAACCTGTGTTTACTGTTCTATAAAGTAAACACTTGATGCTTTGTTTTAGAAGTAACAAAATAGATCCAATAATCTTGTAACTCTCTCAAGAAAGAAGCTAAATTTTTTATCAACAAAGAACCCATAAATTTGTAGCAAGACATACTTGATTTTAATATAAAATTAAGTGAGTTTTGAAAGATAGTGTGTTCATGTGCATGTTTTATTATTACTGTTGAAACATATTATCTCTACAAGTTAGACTACTTTGTTCACCACTTCCATAATAGTTCAAAAAGCTTAAAATTAATCAAAAACACATTCACCCCCCTGTATTGTATTCATTACCCAATATATACCGTTACGAGATGTTGGTTCTTTAGTTACCCCAGCGGTGTCTCTTTTTGATTTTTATTAGATTCCGATTCTCAAGTTAAATCTTGTTTCGGTTAGTCAGGTTACTTGGTTACTTTTTCTTCTATTACTTGTTGTGTTATGGATCCGAGATCTCAAAAGGTAATTGGGAAAGGTCGTAAGAATGGAGGACTTTATGTTTTGGAAGCACACAATATATTTGTTGTGGGAATTCCTAGTGTTGATTTATCCTCTTTTCGTCTGAGTGATTCATCTTCTGACTTCTACCTATGGCATGCTCGTTTAGGTCATATTTCTCAATCTCATTTATAATTTTTAATTTCAACAAGAGCCTTGGGACAATTAAAATCTCATGATATTTCTGACAGCGGTTGTAAATTAGCGAAATGTGCTGCTTTACCTTTTCATAAAAGTGTTACGTATTCTCTTGCTCTATTTGATATTATGCATTCTTATGTGGGACCTGCTTCTATTCCTATAAAAGAAGGATCTAGATATTATGTTTCGTTTAATGATGATTTCACTGGTTATACGTGAATTTATCTTATGAAGTGTAGGTCTGATTTTTTGAATATTTTTAAAAATTTTAGAGCTCACATAATAACTCAACATAAACCTGTCATTAAATGTTTTCGTTGTGATTTGGGAGGTGAATACAGCTCTAACGCTTTTTATCGCTTTCTTGCTTCTGATGGGACTATATGTCAAACCTCATGTACTAACACTCCTCAACAGAACGGTGTTGCTGAAAGAAAATATCATCATCTTGTTAAAACAACTCTCTCATTTTGGTTATCGGCTGATGTTCCAGGTGTATTTTAGGGTGAAGCACTTCTTACTACTGTTTATGTGATTAACCGAATTTCAACTGCTCAAAATTCTGGTTTGTCACCTTTTGATAAATTATATGATGAAGTGCCTGATTATGCTTTGTTGCGTGTCTTCAGTTGTACCTTCTTTGTTCTTAAACCACAGGTTGAGCGTAGTAAATTATCTACTAAGTCTGTTTTAGGTGTATCTTTGGGCTATGGTGTTATCCAGAAAGGATATTGTTATTTTGACCCGGTTAGTAAAAATTTGTATGTTTCTCGGCATGTTTACTTTATGGAGCATATTCCATTTTTCTCTATTCCTGTTAGTTTGCATCATATGATACATGAAGAGCTTATTCATATTGATCCTTTTGACACGAACATTGAGGATGCTTCAACCACAACTTCTAATACTTAGTTCAAGGGGCATCTACATCTCAAACTCCCACATCTCCGCCGACTTCTACATCTACATCTCAGACTCCGGCGTCTCCACCTGCTTCTACAACCAGTCAATCGTCACCAGAGATTTCAGATTCTCCTCCCACTCAATCGTCTACCGAAAGTTCGACTCCTCCACCAGTTCGGCAGTCTACTCATACGTAAGTCCACCCAACTGCCTGATTTTGCTTGTTCATCTTATTTCCCATCTTTTGCTTCATTCGTTACTTCTGTTCACCATTTATCTGAGTCTGCATCATATAGAGAGGTTGTTCATGATCCTTTATGGAAGAATGCTACAATCGGGGAACTTACTTCTTTACATCAAACTCATACATGAGATTTAGTCCCATTACCTCCAGGAAAACATGCAATTGGTTGTCGTTGGGTATATAAAATTAAGACAAAATCTGATGGATCTGTTGAGTGTTATAAGGTTCGACTTGTTGATAAAGGTTACTCTCGAGTGTATGGCTTGGACTATGAAGAGACCTTTGCGCCTGTTGCAAAGATAACGACTATTCGTACTTTGATTCCAGTGGATTCTGTTCGTAAGTGGAAAATATTTCAGATGAATGTTAAGAATGCATTCTTGTATGGTGATCTTCACGAGAAATTTTATACGACACCTCCTCCCGGTCTTTCGCATCAACCAGGTTATGTCTTCAGACTTCATAAATCTATTTATGGTCTTCGTCAATCATCTTGTTGTTGGTTTGAGAAGTTTTCTACTGTACTTTATTCACTTAGTTTTTATCCTAGTAATCATGATTCTACTCTTTTTGTACGATCTACGAGTGTTGGTCGTAACTTAGTATCTTTATATGTTGGTGATATGTGTTATGCCACATTTTGGCATAGCTAATACTTTTAATGATTCCATAATTTATTAATTATTAATTTTGATTAATATTTAATTACTTAAGGCCCAAGTTATCCCCTCTCCAAAACGAGGAAATAATCAATCTCAATAAATCAATAGCAGAAAATATCTCTCAACAATATCTTTTAAATCACGAAGATATCACAACGCTCAGATTAAATCAAATAAAATCAACAATTACCATATTAACGAAACTTATCCCTAAAGTCTCTTTGGGATAAGGTCAAATTTCACATAACTGCGTAGAATTGATCCAATATAAATTTGTACGCAGACATCTTGGAAAAAGGGATCCGATATACGAGACAAATCGAGACAACTTCCAAGTCCAGCCACTCTATTTTTTTACAAACCCTAATCCCTAAAACAGTCACATTCATACAAATTCGGCTCTACTATTCCAACAACCTCCGGTTTCTTGTTGTTACGATATTCTTCCAACAATATTTGGTGCTAGAAGGAAGGGCTTATTATTTGTGGAGGACAGATAATATTCGAAAAATTAAACACACTGGTTTAGGGGATAAAGACTTTGGGTTAAAAACTCGGGGGGTCGATGTTGGTGGCTGTCAAAACTCGATGAAGAAACAACATGACAACATAAAAAATATATATAATTCAGTGGCGGTGACTGTCCAACATAGCTGCAATACGGCCTACAATTCGGACGGATCCAGGCGGTACAATAAAAAAATATCAAAAGCTAGTCAGTCCCGTCGTCCAGGGGTGAACAAGACACGTCGAAATACTAAAGAAGTTTTTGGCACGCGGATGAATTAAGCAAAATGGCGGGGCCATGCGAGACTAGAAGCAGGAGGAGAATTGAAAACAAAAAAGCAATCGTAGAGTAAAAAGAATGAAAAATTTATACTCATACAGAGATTGTGGGACCGGAAAAAATGGATAAAAAGTTGAGGAACAGTAAGGAGCACAGAAGGCAGAAGCACAGAATAGAAAAATGTCGGCACTCAAAAATTCACAGCCTGCCCGAAACGAAAAATAAAGATAAAAATCATTTTTCTGTTAATTTAGTTCAGCGATTAAATATTATATGATGCACACATAAATATTATGTTTTAAATATTCAATATTAAAATTCGTGAGATTCACATGTTTTTATGATTGTAAAATTACATGTGAGACCTGAAGCGTGGGAGACACATATATTTTGGAAAATATCGTACGAAATATTTATTTTTGAGATTTTTTTATATTTTTAAAAGATTGTACGAGCTGCATCTTTCTGAAAAATATAATATTTATGCAAGATGTATAATTTTGAGGAAAATATTTTAAAAAAGAGCATTATTTTTAGGAAAAATAAATATCGCGATAATTTTAAATTGGCATATTTATTATGATTGAATTGTATTTAAAATATTTTGCATATATTGTCGTGGTAATACATACATGTCGAAAAATATTTTTAAATTTGTGAATTGGAATTGCTAAGTTGGGTAGTTGAGGCAATCACTTGAAAGGATATAAACTACGGATTGTAAACTTGTTTATTGTTGACACCTTACGCCTAGATAGGCAGAAAGATTACAAATGGAAATATTGAAGGTGCGAGCTCACCTTATCTCAAGTATGGAAAGAGATTGAAGGTTGGTAGTTCCACCTTATCTCAAGTATGGAAAGAGATTGAATGTCGGGAGTTCCACCATATCTTATGCTGAAGGCTTGTTTGTTGATCTTGTTACATTCAGATAATACTAGTAGTTCACCTTAACAATCCTATTTTACAATCCGCTTCTATATTTTCTTGAAGAGTGCGTACGCCAAAGTCCAACTTAACAATAATGTTCGCAATGGATTTATAAATTTGTGCTCGCACAGTCACAAATAAGGAATCTATCTATATATATATATATATAGAATCTTGCATGTTCTTGTACGTGAGTTTGCATAATTATTTTGAGTACGGAGTTGCTCCATGTTATGTACTAACATCTGATTTTGAGTTGTTTTGGTGATCGAAGAATGCTTAATTCTCCACTGCAGCAAGCTACCCTAAAGAACTGGGGGGTAGTTGTTATGCCACGTTTTGGCATAACTTATACTTATAATGATCCCGTAATTTATTAAATATTAATTTGATTAATATTTAAATACTTAAGACCCAAGTTATCCTCTCTCTGAAGCAAGGAAATAATCAATCTCAATAAATCAATAACAGAAAATATCTCTCAACAAAATCTTTCAAATCACGAAGATATCACAACGCTCATATTAAATCAGATAAAATCAGTAATTACCATATTAGCAAAATTTTCACTAAAGTCTCTAAGGGATAAGCTCAAATTTCACAGAACTGCGTAGACTTGATCCAATATAAACCTGTACGCAGGCATCTTGGCAAAAGAGATCCGATATACGAGACAAATCGAGACACCTCCCAAGTCCAGACACTCTATTTTTCTACAAACCCTAATCCATAAAACAACCACATTCATTCAAATTAGGCTCTACTATTCTAGCAACATTCGATTTCGTGTTGTTACGAAATTCCTCCAACAATAATATGATTATTACTGGTGATGATTGTGATGGTATTGAGTCATTGAAATGTAAGTTGGCTCGTTATTTTGCTATGAAAGATTTGGGTTTGCTCCGTTACCTTTTGGGAATTGAAGTTGCTAGCTCACTAAAGGGGTATCTTTTGAATCAATCTAAGTATATGGTTGATTTGCTTGACCGTGCACGTCTTACTGATAACAAGACCGTGGAAACTCTTTTAGAGATGAATGCTAGATATTCTCCATCTGATGGTCTTCCCATAACAGATCCCACTTTATATCACGCAATTGTTGGTAGTCTTGTTTATCTCACTGTTACTTGTCTGGATATTGCACATGATGTTCATATAGTTAGTCAGTTTGTCACTTTTCCTACTACCATACACTGGGCTGCAGTTCTTCGTATTCTCAGGTATCTTCGTGGGACTCAGTTTCAGAGTCTTATGTTCTTTCTCACTCATCTTTAGAATTGCGTGCTTATAATGATGCTGATTGGGCTGGTGATCCCGAGGATCGTAAATCCACAACAGGTTCTTGTATTTTTCTTGGTGATTCTCTTATTTCATGGAAGAGTAAGAAACAAGATGTTGTTTCGAGATCGTCTTCAGAAGCTGAGTATCGTGTCATGGCTTCTATTATTTGTGAGATTGTTTGGTTACGTCGCTTACTTGCAGATTTAGGTGTTAGCCTTCCTAGTTCCACCCCATTATATTGTGATAATAAGAGTTCAATTCATATTACACGTAATTCGGTATTTCGTGAGCGCACTAAACATATTGAGACTGTCATCTTACTCGCCATCATCTGCTGCAAGACACTATCTCATTACCTTTTGTTCCTTCTTCGCTTCAAATTGTTGATATTTTTACAAAAACTCACTCTATTTCGCGATTTCGTTTCTTGTCCAACAAACTCTCAATAAATTCCTAAATAATTGTAATAAAGTTTTATGTTCGTATTATATCTCTAAAGCTATCACTCGTAACCTTAATTAATTCTATACTGTAGCATCAGGAAGAGAAATGGCAGGAACCAATAGTTCAAACTCCCCAGCTCAAGGGGAACTCAACTCGCATAAAAATAAATCTATTAATGTACCAATACCTCTTCAGCAGTATCCCCATGCTCCTAATTTCGGTTCATGTGTATATCTTCCTGGTTAGCCTTTTAAATGTAATATGGGTACATATTGAGAAAAGAAATTACCTTCCTAATAAAAAATAAAATGGACCCATTCTATGTCATATATGGCATGCATATGCAATATATATAACTGTCGGCTTAACCAAAAAAAACTTATGTAACTACCCCTGAATAATTGATATCTTTTCATAGTACTTCCTGGATAGAAACTAGGACCTGGTGTGAAGAAATGTCAAGCACTTGAAATAGTCCAGAAGATCTGGGGAGAGGTTGTTAAACTGAGGGATGATGACATATGGAACATAATTAGAGGACCTCTACGGATATTAAAAGTTAGAGAAAGCAACCACCCTGCTGCTAAGTTTGTTGATATATTCACTGGATATCATTCTCAAAAGAGTTTTCCATGTTGTAGTTTCTCATCATCAAAAGAGTGTCTACAATCTGTTATACGAAATAGGCTCAATGAGATACCTTGTAACTTCTTTTAGGGACACAAATGACAATATTATACTACACTTAGCTGGCATGAAGCCAGTAGATAGTCGAGTTGAAGTATTTAATCTGTCCGTGCAATGTTTCTCTGCGTCTTCTCATTTCTACTTTTTGCTACTGTAGAATTTGTTTTTTTGTTTATAATTTTCTTCTTTCCCCACCCAATTTTTTCATAGCGTAAATGCTATTCCTCCAAGTTTATAAATGACATTTTTCTTAGGAAGCAGAAACTGTGGTCCATCCTCATGTAAGAAAAATGAGGAATAAACAAGGCAAAACTATCCAAAAAAATTTCGAGGAGCATGTAGAGTTGAGGAATCAAGGGGAAAGATGGATGAAGGAAACAGCAGCTCAGTGTATGGTTGTTGCAGCCCTTATAGCCACAATCATGTTTGCAACAGCTTTAACTTTACCAGGTGGCAACGATCAGAACAGCGGGCATCTACTATTCCAACATAAAAGTTCTTTCATGATGTTTGTAATAAAAGACGCTATATCATTGTTCATTCTTACAGCGAAAGAGATTTTTTTGGTGTCTTTTGTAAGAATTAGCTCAGATAAAGTTTAACTCAATATGTCAGTATTAAGTGTAAACTAAGAAGAACAAAACATGCACTCTAAGTGTTGATTTTATTTATGAAACTGAATACACATAAATAGAAGGCAGAACATGTAACACCTAAAAACCAGGAGCCAAGTAACTGATCTCCTGTTACAACTCTAAAATAAACGACTACTTTCTAATGCTCCTAAGAAATCTCCACGTCTCTGTAGACTTATTCAAATAACTAGAATTGCAGACACCTAGTCCAATACCACGACTGGACATAACACAAAATAAATTAAACAAAACAGATTCAGATTAATAACCAACATCTTTACCACTAAGATTGATGGTTGGGCACTTGACACTTTTCATCTCAGTTACTACAATGATTGCTTTCAGTGCGAGCTTCTTCTTAGTGTATACAAAACATTTAAAATGGGTACCTTATCTAATCACTGGGTTAGCTGGAATACATGTTGTTTTATTTGCTTCACTTCTTTATCGTCTATTTATTAATGTAATTGGTACATCATAGTACTCCATGCTTCTGGTCAATCCTAAAAAACACACAATTTATTAGACCTACTCTGCATTGTTGTTAGTTATGTTGTAAGTTGTAACAGTTCAAACTGCATTTTGGCGCCCCCTCTCTAACATTTAAATGTACGAGTTCCGGAGTTCATATATCTTGGGTTAAAAGTTGAAACCAAAACAAATGAGAATGGATAATGCATTGAGTTCCCTTTTTTTTTCCAACCTGTAGTTAGGTACTGACATAATGGATCCATAGGAAATGTGCATTCACATTATTTTTCTAATGTAGCCATAGGAAATTTGCAAACAGGCAAGTATACTGAGTTCCACTCCCTGAGTATGCAGTGTTAGAGTGTTTTTTAGTTTTTCTGGATAGACTTCATCTGACTTTGGTTGTGGCAATTTCTTGGTCACGAGGCATGATACTCTCCTCAGTCAATTGAACCTCATCTTGATTAAGTTTCCGTTGCTCTTTTCCGAAAAACTTTCTCCTTTAATCCCCAGGGTTTTCCTTCCAGGGAAGCATTTGCTTGTCGCATTACATTTTCTTCAGTCAGCTGATCTTTTGTATCTAAATGCTCAGTCTCTACAGTTGCATTTGTCACAAGACTTTCTGCATGCTTAGGCAATTCATTGATCTCTTTTGTCAGGTAAAAAATTTAGGCCTGATCATCCTGCTGCTTCTAATCATCAGCACAAAATTCTAGTACTTGACAGAAAAGGAACTCTTACGGTACTTAAGTTACAATAGCATTTGAAGTAGAAGGTGAACCCATGACCTCCTAAAAAGAACAACTCTTATCATATTTCAGTTAAGGTAACATTCGAAGTAGAACTCGAACTTTAGACTTTCTCGTAAAGAAACAAAAGCTAAAACATAGCTCTAAGCTATTGTAAGCACTTGTTTAACATTTCAGTGGCTTAACAAATATAACCTTGAGCCATTAAATTGCTAAATTCGAACATCAACTTTTTAAGTTGCAATTTCTTTTACACTTTCTTCACCTTATTTCACTGTTTCATATTCAACCATCACTTAAATATTACTACTTTTTTAAGTACTCTCTCACTCCCATTCATTTCTCCCCGTCTATTTTTTGCACGCATTTCAAATATCATATAGTTGCATAATATCTTTTTAAATTTTTTTTATTGAATAAAAATTTAAACATTAAATTTTTATTCAAAAAAATATTATACAATTATACGATATTACATGCAAAAAATAAACGTAAAAAAATGAACGGGACGGAGGGAATTCCTACGCCAATTTATGTTAATAAATATAATATTAAATTTTGAAGGTTGAATGTTGGGTACTTATGGCCCTTGAACCCATCTCTTCTGTAGCATGACTTTAAATTTAAAGATAAACAATTCACTATTTTATAAACGAAAATAAAATCAACTGCCACTGGATATCAAGTTTCAACTTCTTAAAACGAGCCAAAATTCACAAATAAAAACAAACTGACATGTAAAGAAAAAATAAATATGGTCGAAAACTAAAACTCCACAAACAAAAATAAGAATGTACACATGATGCCACACAAGCTCCACGTTAATATCACACCAGCCACAAGCTCACAACCGATCGTAGCCAATAATAAAATTAATATTATCCACGTCAGAAAATCACTTTTATTTACACAGATTTTGTACGTAAACATTTCTATTTTCTTATCTGAAACTCGGAAATGAAACTTCACACTTCCCGAGGACTCGTTTCTCAACCAGTTCACTTCAATTTACATCTTTACCTTTCTCCTCATTACATATATAACTGTTCACTGCCGGACTTTGACTTCCGGCAACACTCCGACGGCGATATTAAGCTCGTATCACCGGCTAAACATCGCCGGAATTGCGTCTTCTCCGGAGGAAACACCGGTACCGATGATTTTTGCTGTGTTTTGACCAGGAAAACGAAGAAACACCGCCGGAGTATCATCTCCGCCGGGAAAATTAGTGACTTTGATGATTGTGGTGATGATATGCGCCGGAGAGATTCGATTGCGAGACGGAGAGACGTGATTGTAGCGCCGTTGATTGCAATCGGAGCTAGTGTTTTGAAATCGGCCGTCGCGAGAGCCGACGAGAAGTTGCCGGAGAGTGTTGCGCCGGCGGCGAGTGATCCGGCGACTCCGGCGGTGGTGGCGGTGGAGAAGAAGAAGGAGGAGGTGATAACTTCGAGGATTTACGATGCCTCAGCGATTGGAGAACCGATGGCGTTGGGGAAAGATAAGACGAAAGTGTGGGAGAAGTTGATGAATGCGAGAATTGTGTATTTAGGTGAAGCGGAGCAAGTTCCGGTTCGTGATGATAGGGAACTGGAGCTGGAGATTGTGAAGAATTTGAGGAAGAAATGTGTTGAGGCCGAGAGGTCGATTTCGTTGGCTCTTGAGGCGTTTCCGTGTAATTTGCAGGAACAATTGGATAAGTTTGTTGATGGAAGGTGAAATTTCTTAGTTCGAGATTATCGTTCAATTGTTCATTAATATGATGATGAGAAATGTTAGTCCTGCATTGTGTTATTTGGATAAATATGTGGTTGGAAAATGAAATTTCTTAACTTGTGATTATCATTTTATTTTTTGTTAATCTAGTGAGAAATATTTTTGCATTGTGTTTATTGTTTGATTTTATGGAACGGAGCGATTACTAATAATGCAGTTAAAGGACATGTGTTAATCTATTCAGTGGCTTCATTTGAGGCCTTAAGAGATGGTCTTCTGACAATTAGTATTTTCATTTGTATTCGAAAAACTACTGTTTTTATTAAGTTGGATTCTTTAACTGATTTTATATTTTTAGTGTTTGTTTATAGTAATTGTAGTTCTGCTACCTGTGGAACTGTAAATGCAGAAGAGATGAATATAACAGTTTCGTAGCAGAAACTTAACGTCTGACTTGTATTGGATTGCAGGGTTACTGGGGAAACCTTGAAGACTTTTGTGCCGCATTGGCCACCTCAACGCTGGCAGGAATATGAGCCTCTTCTGAATTATGGTCGTGATAATCAAGTAGGGCTAGTTGCTTGTGGCACACCAATTGAGGTAATTGTACAATTTTATGGCAGTCGAACGGAAAGTTAACTTATTCTACAGCTAGCTTATTCACAGTTCACCTATTCACCTTTGGTTAGATTCTGAGGACTGTTCAAGCTGAAGGTATTCGTGGGCTCTCAAAGGCTGACCGGAAAAAATATGCCCCTCCAGCAGGTTCAGGATTTAGCTCTGGCTTTGCCTCCATCTCGCGTCGAGCATCTATGGATATAAATTCTTTAAATTCAACTGCTACTTTTGGTCCAAGCTCATATTTATCTGCACAAGCCAAAGTTATTGAGGATTATACTATGTCTCAAAATATATTACAAGCTGTTTCAGCTGGAGGACCTTCTGGTATGCTAGTTGTGGTGACAGGCGCAAGTCATGTTATCTATGGAACAAGAGGATCTGGGCTGCCAGCAAGGATTTCGAAGAAGATGCAGAAGAATAAGCAAGTTGTGATACTACTTGATCCTGAGAGACAGTATATTCGGAGGGAGGGAGAAGTTCCTGTAGCTGATTTCTTGTGGTATTCTGCAGCCAGACCCTGCAGTAGAAATTGTTTCGATCGTGCTGAAATTGCTCGAGTGATGAATGCAGCGGGAAGGAGGAGAGATGCCTTACCCCAGGTTTGTTGTCTTAGAGGTTGCTGAATTATACAGAGACTTTAATTCTTTCCTTGACAAAATTTTGGTTTTTGTATGTGTCCTGGTTAATGCAATAACCTTATGGTTAGAACTCGTAGAATATCATCTTGAACTATGAGTCTATGACTAGGTTCGTTTGGTTCTTCTAGGTATTTATTAATTACACTGTTATTCTCCCATATCTAAATTAGCCACATCCTAAATGTTGGAAGTGTATTATAAAAGTGTACTCTGGCATAGTTTTACACAATAATTTTGTGGACTATCAACACTCTGAATTTCGGAAACATTGATCTTAGCTTCTTTATATTAGTGTAACATCCCAGGTCGTTTAGAATAAAAATGCTTGAGACCTCTATAAGGACAAGTCAATAACTAATTTATACCAAAGTTGCTAGCTCTTTTGGATTGATCTGTTGCGTCTGGTAGTGGTATTGCACTATGGTGCCAAAGTAGTGATATAAGCCTGCGAATTTGGTTTAATACATGGAATAATTGTCTTTTCTATTATTTCAGAAATTTTGGCATATTAAATAAAGCAGGGAATATGTGGAAATTATATGTTTAATTAGGATTAAGAAGTAGTATATAATGTCTTTGTTTTTAATTTGACAAATCTTGATTATTAATAAATTAAACTTGACTTGCTTTCAGGATCTTCAGAGAGGCCTTGATCTTGGGCTTGTATCTCCAGAAGTTCTGCAGAATTTTTTTGATCTGGAGCAATATCCTATGATTTCAGAACTTACTCATCGATTTCAGGTATGGTTGGTTTCTTAATGATATAATCCATGTTTTTCGGTGAAAGTATTTTTTTTAATCCCCTTTTGCAAGGCCAAACTGTCAAATGTCTTCTGATAAGTGATAACTCAACATTTGTTTTTACTTCAAGTTGAAATTGAATGTAATACAGTACTTCGTACCAACTCTAGGTTGATCATTGCTTTTCTTTAATCAGGGCTTCAGAGAAAGATTGTTGGCGGATCCCAAGTTTCTGACTAGACTTGCCATAGAAGAATCTATATCAATAACAACCACACTCTTAGCACAATATGGGAAACGTAAAGAAAATTTCTTTGAAGAGATTGATTATGTTATTACGGACACTACCAGGGGAATTGTGGTTGATTTTTTCACCGTATGGCTTCCTGCTCCTACATTGTCATTCCTTTCATTTGCGGATGATACTAATGTACCTGATAGCATGGAAGCGCTAAAGGGTCTTCTTGGTTCCATTCCGGATAATGCATTTCAAAAAAGTCTTGCTGGGAAGGATTGGAATTTGAGTCATAGAGTTGCTTCTGTTATCATTGGTGGCTTGAAACTTGGCGGTGTTGGTGTTGTATCTAGTATCGGAGCTGTGGCTGCCTCCAATATCTTGTATATGGTGCGCAAATTTCTTAATCCAGCTCTTGCAAACAATCAAATGACGAAAAGATCACCCATCTTCAAATCAGCAGCAGTGTATGCAGCCTTCCTCGGAACATCAGCCAATCTCCGGTATCAGGTACAGAGCTAGAAGCCTAGAACATCATGCTTGATATAAGTTACCATTAGTATAATGATGGCTTGGTTATAAAATTACGTCACTTACTGAAACTAAAGAGGAGAATGCTTCACTTCTTATTTCCTTAAAAATGAAAAATAATCGTAGTATCAAAATTTTGGCACAAGTTTACATATTCTGTTGGTGCTTATGGGGGCAGGGTGTTATCAGAAGGTTCTATTTAACTATATAAAGTTAAAGTGTTTTTGGATATCGATTAGGTTGATCAGATTTTGGTTATATCTCTGATACAAAGGTCTGAAAGCGTACACTTGCTTCATTTTAAAATGTTTTTCACCTTGATATTAACTAGTCTGCCACCTTGTAGGCCCAACCATAAGGAAATCTTCAATTTCATTCATTTTTTTTATTAAGCTTCAATTTTAGTTATTAAAAATTAATTGAAATATTGTTAATTACTACATCTCTACTACAATTGCTGTACTTACTTTTCAGTTTCGTTTTTTATTTGTATATAAAGCAGAAGGTTTACTTGCTATATATAAGAAAGCATATGAAAACATGACTGATGTTTTTCATAAAAGCATAATTCATATGTTATTTTCTTGTCTTAATAAAAATTGTCACACTTGTATTGCAGGTTATTGCCGGAATAGTGGAACATAGAATTTCAGATCAATTTTCTGATCAAACATTGCTTGTAAATATGCTCTCTTTTGTTACCCGAACTATCAACTCCTACTGGGGGACCCAGGTTAGACACACCATATTATTAATAGTTGATATCCTTTATGTTGCTTTACTGTTCTTAATATGAATATGATGGCACCTTTTAGACATGGGTCTTTTCTGTATGACACTTTCAATTGAATTGAACTGCTGAAATGTTGAGGATCGATATTATAACAGTTTGTAGGATGGAATGGGCCATATACAAGTGTAAAAATCAGTTCTTGGTGTTGTTTAGCTGAAAGGATATTAGGATGTGGGTTCTGATACTCGCAACTTTAAATTAACGAATATTAATCAAGCTTAGTTGTTATCCATTTTTTGCAGCAATGGATTGATCTTGCAAGGTCTACTGGATTGCAAGCAAAAAAGAGTCAGCCGGCCCCTGACGAAGCTCTAACTACTGCTAACATTGCTGCCTTGGGTTGCAACACTCCAGAAGATGCAAATGTAGAGGATGTCAACTGCCACTGAGAAGGGAAATTTAGAACCCTGTTAGCGTAATCTCTTAATCTCTGGTGGGCTCGGTATGAAGAAATATTTATATGTATAGCGTCACTTTCTTTCAACTAAAACCACACTCTGTTTTTAAAACTTTTAGTCAGATACAAAGTAGGACTTAGACTAAGCTGCGGAAAAAAGAAATTCGAGACTTATATTTTCGAGAGTTGCATAGTTATTTTTACACAAAAACCAACACACGAGAGAAGCAAACAGCTATTATATCTTTATATCTGTATATCAATGTTAACCAGTTTCATTCGTCTCTTGCTACTGCACATCTCTATTAGCTTGGGGACTGTTTATGATAATGAATGTGATCTGCTACCGAATTGGGGTTCAATGTGGTGAATATTTTTCTTTGAAAGAATGGCATTAACTTTTGTTTAATTTGTTGTCAGAATTTTATAGGTTTTATACGGAAGACAGATTCATTATTATTCATTAATCTGGAGAATCTGATCTGTGGAAGATAATTTTTCTTTCTGCAACTATGAAGACATTTTAAACCCCACATTCTAATTCATCTTTTAGTACATTTTAGCATGTGTAGTGTAGTTAAGTAAACATGGGCCGCACACAAGTGACCTAAAGAAAACCTGCCGACCAATAATGGGCTCCTTTGGCGTAAGTTCGAAAAATGTATGTATTTCTCAACAACATAGTCGCAGTTTTCAGTGAATTGGCAAAAAAAAAAGTTCATTTACAATTAATTTTCTACTGATCACTGACTCACTGTCATGAGTATTTACTATCGGTCACAATAAGCACTAAATTTTATGAGTTTGGTGCATTTTTTCTGAAAAAAATTCCATATGTATATTGATTGCATGTTTTGATTTATTTGAAACTCAACTACATTCTCATTTCTCATTTTTCAATATATTAAATTGAAAAATATTAGATTTATAAAATTTAATTGAAATAATCCATTGTGTATTCATAAATTACATCAGTTAAAACATCACGTATCAAATGATATTTTATAAATTTTTTGTGTTATGTTAAAGTAGGCTACAAGTTGAAAAGCTTAGTCCTAACAAATTTATTTTTTACATTGTTTTCTTGAAAAGGAACATGTAAAACGGGGACTAGAAAGTATTGCCTGATGAACCGCGTGAAACAGGGTTCATTGATGATGGAACAGCCTTATGGTCCCATTTTCTTGTTTTACCTAATGTGGTTTTTGTATTTTACTGGACACTTGAGACTTGACAGTAATGAACCTCAACCAGCAAATTAAAGTATGGTCCCATCTCAATCTATGTTGAAGCTCCGCCCCCGACTCCTCTGGCTCACCTCGCCCATTGTTGGTTGGCTCACCTCTATACCTTGAGACCAGTAGGAGTCATCGCTTTAATTCATCTCACACACAGTAGCTCCCATTCAGCAATGTCACTTGAACAAATTCAACACGACAAGGAAGAACAACAATCATATCAAACTCTTACCATCAGGGAATTTGTTCCATCAACTGATCATGGATCGTTTTTCGAGGGAAGGTATTGCAATTCCCCATCAACTTATTATCTTTCTGCTTAGTTCTTTTTCCATTTTCATACAATCTGCACTCATGATATATACTTAAGTACTCACGTATATTGATGTGTGCAGTCACGGATTCTCTGTGCAAAAATAGAATAAGCACATGAAGTATGATTTGAACCCCTGAGAGTATAGAAAATTTTAAACTTTAAAACTTTATATAATTTTTGAACGCTTTTATAATTAATTAGGGGCTCAAGTTAGCAAAGCGTGTGTTGTACAAATCGGGAGATGATCGGCCGAGCTACCGATTTGGGGTTAATTAAAAATCGGGGATTAATCGGAGTAAAAATCGGATTTATTATAATATTCAATTATTTTTATTATATCATTATGATTATATTAGTTTTTTTATTAACAAATATATATTTATTATATCATAATTTCTATAATCATTCATATTTAAATTAATATAATATTTTATTTTAATAAATAATTATATGTATTCCAATAAAGGAAAACTCACAAGGATTAATTGAATTTCAAAAATCGAATCGATCGGGTACTTTGAAAGGGATTAATCGGGGATTAATCGGTTGAATCAGAGATTTTTAGAACACTATTTTTAGGTAGTTAAATATACTCACACAACCGCCCTTGTTTTTTACAAGGTTCGAATTATTGATCTCAGAGGGAGCGAGGGAGCAAGGGAGTTAAATATGAAAATCAGCAGGGGATTGAGTACATTCGAACAAGAACCAGATCAATAGTATCTCAGCCTCATAGGGTACTGCCACCAAAAGAATCTGAAAATCAGCAAGGGATCGAGTACATTCGATCGAAAACGAGATCAACTAGATCTCGACCTGATAGAGTGCCGCCAACAAAAGAATCTGAAGATCAGCAGGGGATCAAGTCCATTCTACCGAGAACGGGATCAACTGCATCTCGACCTCATAGGATGTTGCCCACAAAATTTGAAAATCAACAGGGGGTCAAGTACATTCAACCGAGAATGAGATTCAAATAGTAAAAACAAATGCAGCTGCAAGCACCCACATCATCAAGCAAGATAAATACTCAGAAGATTTAAGCATAACTAGAGAAGATACAGCACAAATGATTATCAATAAAAGAGAAATGCACAAGCAGGCAAAAGAATGATTGTCTAGTTTACTTTGTTGTCTTTCGTTTCAGTTAACTTTCAATTTAGTATTTGCAATATAAGAAATTATTTCCATGGCGGTTACTGTTACTCTACGTTCTGCAATTGTACTTGGGTTAAAGTTTTAACAATATATCAAGGATCTTTTGGTTTTATAAGAACAAATCTTCAGAATTACTTTCAATTTGTCATACTTGCTGTGATCATGGATATGTGAAATTGCTTAGGAGAGGAAAGATTAACATTACTGGAAACCAGAGTAAAAATCGGATATATTATAATATTAAATTATATTATTATATCATTATGAATATATTAGTTATTTATTAACAAATAAATATTTATTATATCACAATTTCTATAATTATTCATATTTATATTAATATAGGATTTTAATTTTAATAAATAATTATATATACTCCAATAAATGAAAAATCGTAAGGATTAATCGGATTTCAAAAATCGAATCGGTCATATACTTTGCAACGGATTAATTAGGGATTAATTGGTTGAATGAGAGATTTTTAGAACACTGATTTTAGGAAGTTAAACACACTTACACAAGTCCTTGTTTTTGACAGGGTTCGAATCATTGACCTCCGAGGAAGCGAAGAAGATATGACTATATTGACGGCACTGGCTAGTTCAAACAACAATTGTGCTAATTCTTAAGGATAACGAGAGACTTAAAACAAGAAGTTGCACTAATTTTTGTAATTCAGGGGACCTTTATACTAGCTAAAGTTTTATACTACAAAAACAACAATTGTGCTAGTTTTATACTAGGGAATGAAAGAAAAAACTACCTAGCTATCTGTTTGCCGCTCTATGAAGCTGCACTCAAAGGTGACTGGGAAGCTGCCAAAGAAATCAAGAATCACGAAACTGCTCTGCACATTGCCTCTTCGACAAAACACGTCTACTTTGTCGAAAAGCTGGTGAATTTAATGAAACCTGAGGACTTGGAACTTCAAAACAAAAACTTTAACACGGTTCTTTGTTTAGCAGCAGCAGCTGGGACAGTTAAAATTGCTGAAATTCTGGTGGCAAAGAATTCTTCCGTTCAGATGAAACGAGAAAAAAACATGTTACCAGTTCTAGTTGCAGCTTGGTTTGGACAAAAAAATATGGTGTCGTTTCTTTATTCTCTCACTGATAATATGACATGTAGTGATCATACTGATATGGATCGAGAAAATCTACTGCATGCTTGCATCAGTGCAAATCTTTATGGTACGCTTTTTCTTACCCACAAATTAAAGATTATTAAAGACATTTTATCCATCTTATGAGCTTCATATATCCGTTTTTTTCCCTCGAAGCTTTCTGTGCCGTTCTAAATTATAGTCAATTCCATGAGTATGAATATTTCTAACTTTGTGCACTTTTTAGTGTTGTGCGGTTGCCCCTGCTTAGATCCAGAATGCTACGATACCTCGACTACAACCTATACCCGAAACAATATATAATTTGGTACTAAATATAGTACCAAATTTTGGTATTTAACTTCTATTTTTTTATAAATTTTGTTTGGAACACAAGTGTACTTTTTAAACTTTCTTTTCTACTAACTTATGGCGATGCACGATTTTTTATATTTTACTTTATGTAAATATTTTTAAAATAGAAAATTATACCGAATATATTTAAAATTTTATGTAAATATTTTTAAAATTTTATGTAATTAAGTCTCAACTAACACAAATTAACTTCCACTCATTAAACTTTTTTTACTTCAATTTTTATTTGTTAATGTACATACAAACGTCTCTTTACTTTTAACTAATCGATCCGTATTTCGCAAGAATTATGAATTTTAATTTTACGCAAATAATAATTTGATATTATTTTTAGTTTTGGGTCGGTGCGGGTTACCGATTAGTATTTAGTAATAGCTTATTGTATCTTCTTGCATATGATTTTTTTTAATAGTTCAGAAAGTTTTGTAGATGTAGCATTGAAGTTACTGCACCATCACAAGGAAAAACTGGCTCTGGCCACTGACCAGAATGCACTCCATGTTTTAGCTAGAAATCCAACTAAATTGGTTGGAACAAGGCAGCCTGTGTTTTGGAGACTACTTAATACAAGTTAGTTGTCTACTCTTTTGCTGTCCTGATGCTGCATTTACATGTTTGGAATGGAGTAAATATGATTAATAAAAGGTGCTATTGTCTTTCTCATCTTATAACTTATAATTATCTCATATCGAATCAATTTATTTCATAGTACTTCCTGGACCAAGAATTGGGCCTGGTGAAAACAAGTGTCAAGCACTTGAAATTGTCCGAATAATTTGGGGAGAGATTGTTGAACAGACAGATGATGAAATTTTGTGGAACATAATCAGAGGTCCTGTGGAGATATTAAAAGTCAGAGAACGTAATCTCCCCTATGGCAAATTAATCGATAAAAGTGTACATCCATCAAGACTTTTGTTTGTTGCTGCTGCATTGGGCAACAGTAAATCTTCGTAAGACTTTTGTTTTAATCGAGCTTCTTCGATTGTGCCCGGAGCTGATATGGAAGATAGATGACAATGAGCGAACAATTTTCCATGTTGCAGTTTTACATCGTCAGGAAAGTGTCTACAACCTGTTATACGAGATAGGCTCAAATAAGGACATTGTAACTTCTATCAAAGACAAAGATGGCAACAATATACTACATTTGGCCGCCATAAAACCAAAAAAAGACCAGCAACATATTGTGTCAGGAGTAGCTCTTCAAATGCAAAAGGAACTGCTCTGGTACAAGGTAAAATTCTTCCCTCTGTGATTCAATCATTAGAAACTAATTCCTGGAAGAATCTTTGTAGTTCATCTACACAGTGTTTAGAATTCTGCTTCATTCTTTTTCGGCATCTAATTCCCTTTTTAATAAAATTGGATTTTTTGTTTAATTTTCCCAATGCTTATTACCTGCTCTACCTGTTTATTTTTTCAATTTGTATCATTAAATTAATATGTTATTTAAAAAGTTAAAATTCCCATAGGAAGTAGAAACTATGGTGCAACCTTCTTTGAGAGAGAAGAAAAACAAAAGAGGAAACAGCAGCTCAGTGCATGCCGACATGATGGAGAAAGGGGAACGGTGGATGAAGGAAACAGCAGCTCAGTGCATGGTTGTTGCAGCCCTCATAGCCACAATCATGTTTGCAGCAGCTTTTACTTTACCTGGTGGTACCAATCAGGAGACCGGGCATCCGATATTCAAACAAGAAAGTGCCTTCATAATGTTTGTAATAATGGATGCCATATCATTGTTCAGCTCCTCAGCTTCTATACTCATGTTCTTGGTCATTTTCACAGCACGCTATGCAGAGAGAGATTTCTTGGTGTCTTTACCTATAAAATTGATGATAGGCCTCCTCTCACTTTTCATCTCAATTACTACGATGATGATTGCTTTCAGTGCCAGCTTCTTCCTCGTTTATACAAAAGGTACAAAATGGGTACCTTATCTGATATCTGGCTTAGCTGGAGTACCTGTTGCGTTATTTGCTGCACTTCAATATCGTCTATCTTATGATATGGTTCGCACAACATTTAGTTCGAGTTTCCTGTTCAAGCCTAAGAAACACGGGCTTTACTTATATTTTGTTCTACCACCTTTCATTAAGGGCTGTTCACGAACCGAGTCAAGCCGAGTTTTGATCAAATAGAGCTGAAATTTAGTTTTTTTCTGACGAACCGAGTCGAGCCGAGCTTTCTTATCGAACAAAAATCGTGTTCGAGCTCGTTAACTAACAAGCCGAACGCATATAAATAAAGAACAGTACTAGATGTTTCAAACTGGATACCAAAATTCGTTCTCATGATATAAAAACCTGTTAACCGATAGATAAAAAATTAGAAGAAATTTGATTGTAGCAAATTCTTTTCTACATGCGGTATAGGCCCTCGACACCAAAGTGAACGCATTCATAAAACCCGAAACTAATGCATATTTGCTCCCAGCCTCTCACAAGCGAGCCACAAAATGTTCTACTTAAAATTAACTTTTCAAGCAACTACATGGCGACGAAAAAACAACGTGACTGATTTTCAAATAATTCTACACAAAAATGTACTTGGAAATCTAATCTGTTTGAATATCCTTAAGATTTTAAAGCGGGTTACTCAACTAATTCTACTGTTATTCCACTAGGTGTTCCATGAATTGCGTGGAACATCGTGCATGGTTGAGGAACATAGTTTTGTTTCCATTTTCTCTTCTCACCTAATGCAGTTGAGCATTTTACTTGAGATAAATGGACTTTTAACTTTCAAAGTAAACTTCTAAATAGTTTTTTAGATAGCATAGCCATGTGCAGATGTGTAAACTTAGAGGAGACTCTCAGTGAAACTTCTGATCAAGATTCAGACCAGTTCCATTTCACACGGGGTTACAAAATCTACAATCTAGTAGGCCATCATCTTGATCCCCTTGTACTTACCTTACCTTTTCATTTCTAACTTCATCGAACTTCTTTCCTATCGCATGCATGCATGCTCATAAAATTTTTAGTACTGACCTTGTGTATATAGAAGATTTCAAATAAGGGAGTTCTCTTCTGAAAGTTCTTGATCAAAAGCTACAATGTCTAGGTCTGTCACCTGAAATAATAACTTTTTCTGCAGAGAGTTTTGATATTGACGAGTTCTAATACACCCAGGCTGAAGATTCATATCAATGTCCCCTCCTGATTATCTCTTTAATTTGAACATCAATGTCGATAATTACCAAGATGAAAGGTCAACTGCAGAATTCAACAATCAGGAGGAAACCGAGCATATTCTGCAAAGAGAAAGATCAAGACTTGTGCAAGCAAATGAACTTAAAGGTCAACAAGAGATTGAGCATATTCGATCGAGACTAAGTTCAATTTCCGAACTTGTGCAAACAGATGAATATGAAAATCAGCAACGGATCGAGTATATTCGTCCGAAACATAGTTCACTTTCTGAACATGTGCGTACAAATGATCATGAAGATCAGCAAGGAATCGAGTATATCCGACCGAGGCTAAGTTCAATTTCTGAACTTGTGCAAGCAGGTGAATATACAAATCAGCCGGAGATTGTGTATAATCTGTTGGAATAATCTTAAATTTAGTTATTAATTATTTTGGTTATTTATTTAAATTATGTTTTAAATAAGATGTGTTTTGTTTTAGAGTAAAATGCACACTGTGTACCTGTTGTTTCCACATTGTGCTCTATGTGTACCTGTAGTTCAATATTTAGCAATGTGTGTATCTCTGATTACTAGATTCTAGCAGTTAGTGTACTTCCGTTAGTTTGAGATTAACAGAGTTAAAGTACAGCTGGAATGGAGGGGCATCTCTGTCTTTTGGTACCCCTAACGGCTATATTGTTGTTTGGTGGTCTATAAACATAACAAAGGGGTGTTTTTGTTTAAGAGGTGGCTGCAAATTAAGATAAGTGTTGAATGGGGGAATATTGCAATTGTCAAATGGTGGTGGTTGAACGGACTGCTTGGACGGAGAGGAATGTTGGGAGAAGGTTTGTGAGCTGTGTTTATAGTAGAAGGGGTTGCAAATATTTCCGATGGTTGATGGTCCGATTTGCGATCGTGGGCGTGAAGTGATACGTGGCTTGCTCAGAAGAATAGAGAACGAAGAAGAAGAGAAAGAGAAGGTGAAGATAGTCCAGCATAATGGTGCCTCAATTGAAGCATATGTGCCCAGACAAATTATTGTGTTTATGAAATTTGTTTTTATCTTTGTTGTTATGTTAATAGTCTACAATTTATCCGGAAAGAATTGTGTTTGTAATGTTTAATTCACAATGTAGCTCGTATGAGCATTGTTAAGTTAATGAATTGCATTGTGTTTGTTGCACTTTTGATTTTTAAGAAGAAAACAGTAGTAGATAGATCATTCAATAATCCAGCATTACAATAAGAAATGGTGCATAGAAATGATACATAGAAATGAAAGCAGCACCATTAGAGACATGCAAATGACACAGGGAAATGAAAATTAAACAGAGCATAAGTAGCTAAATTAAGCAATATCAGCAGCAAGAACAGATGCCATGAAACCAGGGGCATTGGCAAGCTCCTCCACTCCACCTTCACCATCAAGATGGAAGTTAGCAAGCACAGTAGCAGCCTCATTTCCAGCTTTGGACACATGCTCAATACGGCATGAGTCTCATGCCTAATTCTCCAGATTTTTGATGAACACAACCAAGTTAGCAAGCCAGAAATCTGGATCAGGATTCATAACTGCATTCACTGCCTCCGCAGAGTCACATTCCACCACAACATGTTTAGTATCATCCTTCTCCCAAGCCAACTTTAGCCCATAGAAAATGGACCAAAGCTCTGCACCAAGTGGTACCACCAAGCCTATCATACCAGCAGCCCCCCTGATCCACTCACCTCTCCTGTTTCTCATCACACAACCAACAGATGCCTTCATTCTAGACCTATCAAACACTCCCTTACAATTAACTTTGGCTACATGATAAGAAGGTTTACTCCACCCAGCCATGACTACAAACAAAATGTGTGTGATATATGTTATTTGGTGTGCAAAATTGTGGTAGCAGTGTGTGTTTTTATAGTACATAATGCATTAAAACCTTGTTCAACCCCCTACTGCATTTAGTCAAAACTGTAAGTTACAAAGCATTCAAACTTCATAACCCCAATACAAGTACACATATTAAGCCAATAAGAAAATAGCAAAATTAAAACCTTCATTAAATCATGCAAAAGAAACTGACTACATCAATGTTTGAATAAAATTTGTACAAAAAATTTTATCAAAAATATAGTTAGCATTACACTAGCTACAACAAAATACATGATAAAAAATCAGTTTCTAGTGCATCATTCTTCAACATTTTTTACTACTTCCAAGGAGGTCTTTTACCCAATCTTGCCTTTCTTGCATTAGCCTCAACTTCAATTTGCTTCAAAGTAGTGACATGACTCCCCCTAACCATGGATCTTTGAGGTTGTATGCCTAATGGTGTATCATCCATCCTAGCATGCTGAGTGTAAGAACCAAAAATTCCACCTTGACCACCACTTGACAATTCAAGGACTGATATTGTAGGTACTTGGTTAGATGCATCTGTTGTGCCGATTTGTGTTAACTTTTGATCCCACTGCACTCTTTTGTTTCTTTTTTTTAAATTAGTTTTGACAACACCATTAGCTTGATCAACTTTCTACAAAGCATAAATAACAGAGAATACGAAATAATGATAACAAAAAAATTAAAATAGTGATAACAACAAAATTAATGAAACAATGTACCTTAGCAGGACAAGTTCTGGTATTGTGTCTCTTTTCTTTGCAATAGTTGTAGAACACATTTGTGTTTTGCCTTCTCAATTTGGTGGCATCAATTGGGACATCATTTTTTTTGTTTTTTTTTGGCCTTCCAGGTTGCACCTTGATCATTGGTGGTAAAGGGCCAGGTAGACCAGTTTTCTCCCAATATTGTGAGCTATTAATTGGTCCAATAGTATGGTTGTAAGTTGCTAAATACATATCCTTCCCATATGTAGGATGAATATAGTCTACCAACTTTAAATTTTTCCCTTGTATACAAGCACATGCATGGTAGCAAGGAGTTTAGTTAGGTCAAATTTTCTACAGGCACAAGTCCTAGTATCAAGATCAACTACTATTTCATGTCCCCCATCTGTCATTGTCACCAAATATTTGCTTTTTCCAGATCATTGCACTATGCAGCCAGTACTATAACCCATAGCCCTATAAATGCATGAACATTTCAAAATTTTAATTTTTTTTACAAGTAATAAGCCACAAAAATAGAAAAAAATCACAGTAACTTAGTTGTTAATTTTTCTCATGGCATTAGGACATATGGGATTTCCAGCATAACTTTTAGCCATTTTATCTCTTCTATTTTGAATCCTCCTCATTGCACTCTTTTGTAAGCCCATTAGCAGTCCAATAACAGGAAGATCCCTGTACTCTCTAATGCTGTTGTTGTACACCTCACAGTGGTTATTGACAAACATATCTGAGGAACATATAGTCCTAAATGCTGCTCTTGACCACTGTGACATTGGTTTTTCTATCAACCAGTCATAACATTTTTTGGACAGCTAACAAAGGTAAAAAAACATGAAATAAGTATCAATGAAGCAACTGTCAGCTTAGCAAAGGTAAAAAAATGAAACAATTCAAGTACACATAATGCATTTAACTCTTTGTTTTATCTGTATCAAGACTAGGTCAGCTGGGAGTTACGTAGCATTAGGAGTATTTGAATAAGTCTGGAGTGATGGAGATAATGTGGGAGTGGATCCTATTTACTAGCCCATCAGCTCCGTTAGTTAGTTTTATCAGTTCTATATATTTTGTAAGGCGTAGTATGAAAAAAGTCTGCACGTGTTAATGTTGTTACTACTATTGCAGATCCTCCTCAGTCAGGTACCTATTATATGCCTTGTCAATTATCATTCAATAAATGATTGAATTCTTGATTCGGGGGCTATTGATCATATTACATGTATTGTCAATTATCTTATTGATATCAAGCCTTGTTCAGTTAAAATATGTCTTCCAAATGGTCAGTTTTCTCTAGTTACTCAAAAAGGGACTGTGAATCTTACTCCAACAATCATTCTACAAGATGTCTTGTTAATACCTGAGTTTCATTTTAATCTCATTTCTATAAGCACATTAATGTTTCAACTTAATCTCGAGGTACATTTTTTGCCTACACATTGTTTGATACAGGACCCTATGACCAAGAAGGTGACGGGGACTGGTAATCTTCAAGGCAATCTGTACAAGTTTGCTCTTCCTCAATCTCACAATAACTCCTCCTCAAGCACATTTTCTCAATCTCAGTCATCTGTTTTTTAAGTTTCTACCAGCCAGTTATGGCATGATAGGTTAGGGCACTCTCCAATAAATGTATTGAAACATATAGAGGATGTGTCCTCTCAACTGTGTAATAACAGTTTGTCACCTTGTGATGTTTGCCATTTTGCTAAACAAGGTAGATTACCTTTCAATGTAAGCTCTTCCAAAGCATCCAAACCTTTTGATGTCATTCATTGTGATCTTTGGGGTCCTTATAAATATAAGACCTACTCTACCTGTCAATCTTTTCTTACCATTGTTGATGATTACAGTAGATGTACTTGGACATATTTGTTAAGCTCTAAAACTCAAGTGCCTTCTATTTTTGATAAGTTTTTTGCATATGTTTCCAATCAGTTTCATACATCAGTTAAGAGAGTAAGGTGTGATAATGGAACAGAGTTCATTAACAAAGAACTCTTAGATAAATTTCATCATCTTGGTATTCTCTGTTGGATTTTAAACGCAGCGGGGGCATGGCAAAACACTTTCGTACATATAAAATCTAAATAAAAGCATACAGATCATGAATAAAAATTCGAGGGATCGAATCTAACCTTTAAAATAATTCGGAGACAACGATCAGAGATCCTTAGCAGTTGCTCCTCAAGTGTGAAGCACTCCACCGATATCCACCAATAAAACGATGTTAAGGAGGGGAAGGAGGTGGAGAGAATTGGGTTTTCCAAACTTTTTGGGTTTTTGGGGTTCTAATAAAAAATAGGGTCTATAATAGTATATTTATAGGCAAAATTTTCAGCTGAAATTTTCCCATAAATATTATTATTATTATCCCATTTATTATTCTCATTAATAATTAAAACACCTTTTAATTATTAATCCTTTTTCTAAACACTTTAGAAATAATTCTCTCTCTTGATTTAATTTCCAAAAATTAAATCCTTAATTAATAATATTAAGAACTTTTCTTAATTAATTTATAATCAATTAAATCTCATTTAATCAATTATTAAATTTGCCAATTAATTATTTATTTCACAAATAAATAATTATTAGCCATTATTAATTAATTTTCCACCATAAAATCATTCTCTTTTTATGGTGTGACCCTGTAGGTTCAATATTAAGCCGGTAGTAGAAATAAATAATAATAAAACTATTTTATCATTATTTATATAAATTCTCTAATTTATTAAATATGATTAATTAATTAATCACATTTATTCTACATCGTGAGGGATACTTCTCAGCATATCGCGACTATCCGGATAATATGAATTCACTTCTTAGAATACCAAGAACCTATTCAGTGAATAGTTACAGTATAATAAACTCCTTCTACCCTACAATGTCCCGATTAAATACAAGGCATGGATCTCGTGTCAAGCCTATCTAATTTAATCACTTGCTTACCATTTACTATGCGTAGTTCAATGCAAATTAGAAACTCCTTTCTAATTTCATTCACTCTGGCTAGAGATTCCTGAACTAGCATAAGTGGATCAGCCTTGAACATTCGCTTCCTTCACTGGAAGGGGTAGATCCTATATTGATCATACACTATTTTCGTGTACAAATTCCTATACCCAGTAGAGCCCTAATAATTGTCCCTGGAGACTAAGAACTAAACCAAAGCATAGTTCAGTGTACACAAGATGACTATGATGACCTCAAGTCTAAGGATACTTGTGCAACTATCACTATGTGAACAACTGCTGACACGTGAGTGAACTCCATCAGTTGTTCAGCTGTGCGAGTCATGTTCAGTGAACTTATTCTATAATAAGCACCTACATACTAGCTATAGTGTCACCACATAAATGTCTATGAGAACAGACATCCTTCATAATGAAGCAAGCATAGTATGTACCGATCTTTGCGGATTATTAATTACCAGTTAGTAATCCTATGATCAGGAACTATTTAAGTTTAGAGTTATCATCTTTTAGGTCTCACTATTATGATCTCATAATAATCCATAAAAGCTTTACTCTAAACTATGGTATATCTTATTTAAACACTTAAATAGATAGAGCCCGTAATAAAAACAAAACAAGTCTTTTATTAATATCAATGAAATCAAAACAGATTACACAAGAAGTTATTCCTAAATCCTAATTCATGATTGGACTTAGGACATATTCCTTTCAATCTCCCACTTGTACTAAAGCCAATCACTCTGGTATCTAATACCCATCTTGTCTTTATGACGATCAAAGTGACTTTCATAAAGTAGCTTTATGAGTGGGTCTGCTATGTTGTTATGTGTGTCAACTCTAATTCAATACAATATAAGAAATGTTACCGCGCTCCCACTAACCCTTTTGTAGACGCATGGTTCATCTACGTTTTTGATAAAATCAAACTCTTTGATTGTCTCATCAAAACGAATGTTCCATCTTTCGAGAGGCCTGCTTTAAACCATATATGGTTCGCAGCAAAACGAATGTTCCATCTTTCGAGAGGCCTGCTTTAAACCATATATGGTTCGCAGCAGCTTACACACTAGGTTTTCATTTCTCTTGGAAAGAAAACCATCTGGCTATTTGCCAGATCTCATAGTCGTAGTAAGCAGCAATCGCAAGCAAAATCCGAACTGATTTTAACAGGGTTATAGGTAAAAAGTTTCATCAAAGTCAATCCATTGCCTTTGTTTGAATTCTTTTGCCACAAGCCTGGCCTTAAAGGTCTCCACCTGGTCATCTGCTATAATCTATCTTTTGTATACCGTATACATAGATTTCATTCCGGATTTCATGGCATTATGCCATTTCTCTGAGTCAACACTACTCTTAGCCTCATTATAGGTCACAGGGTCGTCATCATCAAATGATTGACAACTCATTGTCATTCTCAATGACAAGGCCATATTACCTCTCAGGTTGGCGAGACACTCTCCCTGACCTATGAATAGGCTGTTCCACAAAAGGTTGTTCAGTCAGAACAGGTGTTTCCACTTGATCCGTAGTAGTTTGTGCTTCTTGAACTTCATCAAGTTCAATTTTGCTCCCACTGTTTCCTTCAAGGATAAACTCCTTTTCCAAGAAGGTAGCATGTCTGGAGACAAACACCCGATGATCGGTGTAAAAGTAATACCCTAAAGTCTCTTTAGGATATCCCACAAAAATACATTTTACGGATCGATATTCCAGCTTATCTGGGTCAACTTTCTTGACATAAGCTGGACATCCCCAAATCTTAACGTGTTTAAGACTCGGTTTCCTTTCTTTCCATATCTCATACGAAGTTTGAGGAACAGATTTTGGAAGGCACCTTATTCAGTAAATATGTTGAGGTTTCCAATGCATAACCCCATAGGAATACTGGAAGATTTGCATAGCTCATCATGGACCGAACTATGTCTAACAAAGTTCGATTTCTCCTTTCAGATACCAATCTGGAGGAGTCCACTGGGAGACTATACCATTTACTTTGAGATAATCTAGAAACACTCCATTAAAGTATTCACCACCTCGATCTAATCGAAGAGTTATAATACTATGTTTGGTTGTTTCTCCACTTCATACTTATATTCTTTGAACTTTTCAAAGGCCTCAGACTTGTGTTTAATCAAACACATATCCGAATCCAGATCTATCATCTATAAAAGTAATGAAGTATGAAAATCCACCCATGGCTTGCGTAGACATTGGTCCACATACATCTGTGTGTACCATTCCTAGCAAATTTGCAGCCCTCTCTCCATGTCTACTAAATGGAGACTGCAGTGCCACAATGAAGTGAGATTTTCATCATCCCTTTTCTTTTATTAGTTTGTTCAATCTGAAGTAAATTATATCACATTTATACAGACCATTATTTAAAGTACCACGTCCATAAAGAATATTATCTCTAAGAATAGAACATTCATTATTCTCAATAATAAATGAAAATCCAGCCAAGTCTAACATGGGAATAATATTCCTCACAATCGAGGGAACAAAATAACAATGATTTAAAACAATAGTCTTGCCCGTAGGCATATGTAAATGAAATGATTCTACATCTTCAGCAACAACTCTTGCTCTATTTCCCATCAGTAGAATCACCTCCTCTTCCTCAAGAGTCCTACTTCTCCTTGGTCCCTGCAACAAATTGCAGATTTGAGAACCACAGGCGGTATCTAATACCCAAGTAGAAATTTGATTTAATGACATATTCACTTCTATCATGAACATACCTGAATCAGAAGCGGCAGTCTTACTACCCTTCTTCTTGTAAGTCATATGTCATAGCCTATTTGTATATTCGAGGATTCAACTCAACTCAAATAAGAATGTAATAAGTAAATAGTGGAACTACCATCAGAGAGATCTCGCAAAGTAATATCTGTCAAAGGATTCAGAGACAAGGTTCATCTACAGACTTGAGGAATTAATTCACTGGAAGAAGTTCAAGAAATTGATCATGCCTCAGTGATATAAGTCAAGATCGTGGATTTAATCAAGTGACAGAGATCTCGTCAGGGTATCAATAAATTACAAGGATTTAATCTGAAGAAAATCAAAGTGTCAGAGTCAAGACATGAAGAAACGTCACGGAAGTTAGTCACTCATGAACCAGACAGTACATCGAGTGTCAACGTTGAAGTGGTGGAATTGATTCATAATTCTCAGTGATTTTCAGAAGATTGTCAGAAGAATGGATGTTGCTCAGGGTTAGTATTAATTCTCTATTAATTAATTAAGTCATATAATTTAATTAAGAAAATAAATTATATCTGCAAAGATTAATTTATTGATTAATTAAATTAATTGATTAATTAATTCAGAATTAATTCTAGGAATTTTCAGAATTTTAATTGGTTTAAAATCTATTTAAATTCAAAACAAGACAAACTGATTGTATTAGTATGACAATCGGTATGACAATTAATAGTCATACCGAAAGTCATGCCAATACATTTAATTGTCTTATCAGAATTTTTATTTAGATTAAAATCTGTTATTTATTCAGCAAGACAATTCATTTGAACTAATATGACAATCGGTATGACAATCAATAGTCATACCGAAAGTCTTGCTAGCTCTAAAGATTGTCACACCGAAATTCTTACTGAGCAAAGGATTGTCATACCAGATCAATTTCCATTCGGCTGTTTGATAAAAAGAAGCAGAAGACTTTTGTTTCATTAGTAATCAACACAGCAACCAATACAGAACAAGAGAGAACACAGCAGAAAACAAAAGAAAAACATTTCATCATTCATCTGCTTATTCAAGATCAATATTCTAGTTTGTTAATGTTAAATCCAAACCACTAGAATTATTTATCTTGTTCTTGTATATCAATCTAGCGGATCAAAATCCCTAGAACTTAATCTCAAATCGCGTTTAGCATTTGATTCTAATTATTGCAAAAATAGAAAAAGTTCATGTCGAATTTATTCTAGATTTGTGATAATTGATTTGAGATTAATACCTTGTAATCGATACAGTTGTTGTAACACCTTTCAAGTTTAATAATATTTTTATTTAACTTGAATTTTGTTTCACATTTTTTATTCCGCATTTAATTCGATTATTCGGTGCTGTTTGTATTCAACCCCCCCTTCTACAAACTCATTGGGACCCAACAATTGGTATCAGAGCCTTCTGATTAACGAACAAATCAAGATCCTAGACTTTTGTGATTTTTCAACTCCTTGAATTTTTATTTATTCAAAAATTCATAATGACTTCACATAAAGTTGGAACCGTTAAAATTCCACAATTTGATAAAGAGAATTATATCATGTGGAAGAAGAAGATGCTATTATTTTTACAAGTTGCAAATCCCAAATATTCAAACTTGTTAAAGAAGGGTATAAAAACTCCGATGGTTATTGAACCGGAGGTAATAATAGATGGTGTGGTGACTACTGAAGCTAGAACCTATCCAAAAGAGCCTGAAGATTTTACTCCTGCTGAGAAGGAAGAAGCCTCCTTGGATGCCAGCCTTCAATTAATATTAATTGATTCCCTTGATCCCTTGATGAACAGACATGTGATGAACTGTAAAAATTCCAAACACATGTGGGAAACTATTGAGGTGATTAATGAAGGCACAGAGGAAGTTAGGGAGAACAAGTTGGAAATCCTAACCTCTGAATATGAACATTTCAAATCAAATCCAGGAGAAGGAATTACTGAAGTGTTTGAGAGGTACAATGCGTTGATCAACAACCTGAACATCAATGGAAAGTATTATTCAATCAGGGAGGTCAACAAAAAGTTCCTTTTAACACTGCCAGCTCATCTTGAACATAGAATCACTGCCATTAGAGAAGCTAGAGATCTGAGTGAGATTTCTTTGGACAGGCTCTATGGAGTGTTAAAAACTTATGAGTTGGAGCAGATTCAACAGAAGGAAGTCTACGGGAAGGATAGAATGGTCAGCACATCTAATGCACTTGTAGCTGAAGGTCAACAACAACAACAATCTCAACAGTTAGAAAGAATGGTACAGTTTTCCAAGGGTGAGGAAAATGAGTTAGTAGCAGAATATGATCCTCCTACTACAAATCAATCAAGTGATGATTTTTATTCCTTGGAAGAGCTGGAGCAATTGGAAGACGAGTCAATGGCCCAAATTGTCAAGAGATTCTCTCATGTCAGATTCAAGAGGAATCCCAAGCTTAAGTACAAGTCCAACTACAACAAATTCCAGAAAGGTGGATCTTCATCCTCTAACACCAGCAGTGGTGGATACAAAACAGGGATGGTTGATCGGAGTACCATTAGATGCTATAACTGCAATGAGTTGGGACACTTTGCCACAGAATGTAGGAAGCCAAAGCAAGTAAGAAAGAACTCTGAAAGGGCTTATCTGGCAAAGGGAAGAAGCTGGGATGATACTGACAGTGAAGATGAAGATGAAGGAAATCTTGCTCTTATGGCTATTGATGGAAAAGCTTCATCGTCAAGAATAGAGGTAAAACTTTCTGATGCTGAAATGGTTTATCATCTAAGAGGTAACTTAGATTGTGCACGTCGTGATAATGAACTGTTAAGTTTAAAGATCACAGACCTTGAGAAAGAGGTCAATGAATTAAGACTTGTGCACATTAATCAAGACAAATTAAAAGAACAGGTATCTTTTCTAGAGAATAGAGTTGACTGTTATAGAAAACTCGAAACTATTCTCAAAGACAAGATCACCGGTCTTGAGACTAAGGTTAGAGCCTACTTCAATTCTTGTTCGAAGGCTAAAGAGTTCTACAGTAAGCAAGCTGTTAATCAAACATCTGGAATAGGTTATGATTACAATGCTGCTATTGGAGAATTAGGCATAAACTCCCCTCCTCATGTATGTGCTAAAGGGAGGGAAGTACCACATGTGCTTAAGGGTGTTGATGAACCCCTCTATAAAGCATCAATTGCTGAACCATTTGATGCGACCTCTTCTGTTATTCAAGAAGAAATACGTGCTGAAGATCATGCTAATGAGAAGATTGTTTCCAAGTCAAGTGTGTCGAAAGTTCCAGTCAAAGTTGTGAAAGCAACTGAGACTAACTCAGACACACATGAGTTGGATAACAAAAATGCCATGTCTGCCATGCATAAATTGCCTGCTATTAATCACTCTCATAAAGCATGTGGTGTTGCTAATTGTATGTCTTGTGCTTTTAATATGATGTATGCTTATTTTAATGGTAAGCATGTGTCTAATGATAAGACTACTCCTCGTCAGCATGTGAATAACAAGAAGCATGATAGGTCTAAGACTGCTAGTCCTTCTAAGGCTAGAAAGGAGACATTTGTGCCTAAGCTTAAACAGAAATTTGTTAACGCTGTTTACAAGGTCAAATGTTCAGTCATTGAGAAAGTTGAGGCAATTAAAATTAAAAATGTTGTTTTGCCTGACAAAGGACAGTTCTACAAGTATGCCGGGCCCAACCAAGTTTGGGTTCCGAAGAAGGTCTAATCTATTTGTAGTGCAGGGCATTAAACAAGTATAACCGGTAGTGTGGATTCTTGACAGTGGATCATCAAGACATATGACCGGAGATAGAGCCCTGCTATCAAATGTGGATTGAGAAAGCTGGCCCCCTGGTTACCTTTGGAGATAACAGCAAAGGTTTATCTGAGGGATATGGCTGTTTGCAAGCTGGGAATGTTATCATTGTAATTTTGTATATTGTGCTAGGTTATTATCAGGAAGCAGTATCTAACATATAGCACCAGTGACGAGACTTGAGAATATTACGACATATCAGACACCTGCTGCACATTACACTTGGAATTGTACTCTAGTAAGATGTGTACAAGTGTACTCCTGATTGGTAAGTCAAAAGAGGAAGTCAATGCACCACAGTTCATGGACTTTGCAGCTGCAGATCTATTGGACTATGCAATTTCTTCTTCACAATCTCACTTCAGGTTGGTATGAACTAGTATACTGCTCAAGCAATCGTCAAGGACATGGTATGGCACTCTAACTGCAGTTACAGTTTTATATGAATAAGTAGAGTCGTCATATTTATAACTCTCTTATCACTAAGCACAATCATATTGTTTTATATGTGCAGTGGTATATTGATAATGCAACATAACAATTAGTATCTAAAGTACTTGACAAGTATCGGTCAATGATATCTTGTTAACATTATGTTGCAGATATTTGTAAGCTTTTGACATGAATGAGAATTACTTAGACTTTACCCTAAGTGATCAATGTTTTATCAAAAACTCATTCATATTGAAAAACAAAAATTAAACTTCTTTCTACATTAGTGATTTCTTATTTCATGTAAAATCTTTTGAAATCACTATTGTAAATCATTTTCTCTCTATTACCATATGTTCTGTGTTACAGGTTCAGTCTCCAATGACTTTCTTTCATTGACAGTCATGAGGTTGAAAACCCACAACGTCTATCCCAGACTGTAAAGACAAACACAAAAACAGAACCAACCAACACTCTCTTACCACTAAAAGTAGTATGAATGAGCGTGAGGGAGATAGTGCCTTAGTGCACCACATAAGGAAGGTTCTGTAGTCAACCCAGTAGCTCTGTCTCCTACATAGATGAGTATATTTAAACCGAGACAACTGCTAACCCCCATACATCTTCTCAAAAAGATGTAATGGCTGAAAAGGCACAAAAACAGTTACTAGATTCATTCTCTCAACAGGGTGAGTCTATTGAATTTTGCCTGTCGGCCAAGGTATCCGATGTAGTGTCACCACTTCAAACATAATCAATTCTTGATGCACAAGGAGAGGTTACACACACAAAGGATGAGTTGACGGAAACAAGAGTTTCGACCATTTTAAGGTCAGATTCGATTGTTCAAGGTTCGTTAGTGGACCAATTGCCTTTACAGGTGTTAGGAGAGGATACTGATCCAAAAGCCATATGTCAGTGGTCAGTGTCTACCTCCCCAGGCTTAAATCCCCTGGATGCATCTGCGGATAGTGGATCTGACATAGGCGCAGATCGGCAACTTGTTGACAATGATTCAGATATTACCTGATAAGTCACAAGGAAATGTCTTCACAGACATTAGAAGGGAACTTTGATCTTTATGCTAAATTCGTTGGATCATTGTTTACCTTCCCAGAATTCAAATCTGGAACCCTAAAAGGGAAACTAGCAACTTGTAAATTATGACTCAGATTCATCTGACGAGTTTAACAAGGATGGGGATTTGTGAACTCCCATTGCACCACCTGTGACCTCCTTTAAGGATGGCTAAGGTGATTTTCCTTGCAGGTACAGCTGGATTATGGAGCTATAAGAGAAGAGTGATACACTTGTGAGAATGAGTGTAAACACGAGTGGAGAGAAGAGTGAAACACATGTGAGGTACACTAAACAGAATCACACACTCACAGTGAGGTAGAAAGAGAAACTACTTGTTATTTCTTTTCCAACCAAGTGAAATATGAGAACTCCTTCAGACGACGGCATACATTCCTTCTTTAAGGGGGAGATAAAAGCTTAAGAAATAGTTTGGAGGATTCCTCAACTAAGGGGGAGAAATAGCAAGGAGGAAGAAAAAGATCCTAAAAATGTACACTACACCACACCATTGTTGTTTCTAACTACGGATCCTATTGTACGGGAGAGGTGGTAAACACAAGGTGATTTCCTAGTAAGGGAAGAAGCAGTTAGGGGAGTACCATTGGTTTTTATCTGCGGATCCTATTGTACGGGAGAGGTGGTAAAACGAAGGTGATCTTCTTTAATCAGTTGATTCTCATAGGGGGAGAAGCAAGAGATATGGGCTTCTCAACAGGAAATGTGGTTGTACAAATGAAGATGGAACTACTTGAAGATATGTTCAGTCTAGAGGAACATCTACGTGGAATCTGGAAAATGTTAAATCTCATCCAGAACTTTTCTGCTATTTACTTTGCATGTATGTTTATATCTTTTTCTTATTTATTAGTTGAGTTATCCTCTAGGTATTTGTGTGTTATTGTCTAACAAACAAATAGGGGGAGATTGTAAGTCATATGTCATAGCCTATTTGTATATTCGAGGATTCAACTCAACTCAAATAAGAATGTAATAAGTAAATAGTGGAACTACCATCAGAGAGATCTCGCAAAGTAATATCTGTCAAAGGATTCAGAGACAAGGTTCATCTACAGACTTGAGGAATTAATTCACTGGAAGAAGTTCAAGAAATTGATCATGCCTCAGTGATATAAGTCAAGATCGTGGATTTAATCAAGTGACAGAGATCTCGTCAGGGTATCAATAAATTACAAGGATTTAATCTGAAGAAAATCAAAGTGTCAGAGTCAAGACATGAAGAAACGTCACGGAAGTTAGTCACTCATGAACCAGACAGTACATCGAGTGTCAACGTTGAAGTGGTGGAATTGATTCATAATTCTCAGTGATTTTCAGAAGATTGTCAGAAGAATGGATGTTGCTCAGGGTTAGTATTAATTCTCTATTAATTAATTAAGTCATATAATTTAATTAAGAAAATAAATTATATCTGCAAAGATTAATTTATTTATTAATTAAATTAATTGATTAATTAATTCAGAATTAATTCTAGGAATTTTCAGAATTTTAATTGGTTTAAAATCTATTTAAATTCAAAACAAGACAAACTGATTGTATTAGTATGACAATCGGTATGACAATTAATAGTCATACCGAAAGTCATGCCAATACATTTAATTGTCTTATCAGAATTTTTATTTAGATTAAAATCTGTTATTTATTCAGCAAGACAATTCATTTGAACTAATATGACAATCGGTATGACAATCAATAGTCATACCGAAAGTCTTGCTAGCTCTAAAGATTGTCACACCGAAATTCTTACTGAGCAAAGGATTTTCATACCAGATCAATTTCCATTCGGCTGTTTGATAAAAAGAAGCAGAAGACTTTTGTTTCATTAGTAATCAACACAGCAACCAATACAGAACAAGAGAGAACACAACAGAAAACAAAAGAAAAACATTTCATCATTCATCTGCTTATTCAAGATCAATATTCTAGTTTGTTAATGTTAAATCCAAACCACTAGAATTATTTATCTTGTTCTTGTATATCAATCTAGCGGATCAAAATCCCTAGAACTTAATCTCAAATCGCGTTTAGCATTTGATTCTAATTATTGCAAAAATAGAAAAAGTTCATGTCGAATTTATTCTAGATTTGTGATAATTGATTTGAGATTAATACCTTGTAATCGATACAGTTGTTGTAACACCTTTCAAGTTTAATAATATTTTTATTTAACTTGAATTTTGTTTCACATTTTTTATTCCGCATTTAATTCGATTATTCGGTGCTGTTTGTATTCAACCCCCCCTTCTACAAACTCATTGGGACCCAACACTTCTTCTTCAATTCTGCAAGGTAAACCTTGCAGTTACTCTTCCATTGCCCCACCTTGTTACAGTGAAAGCAAACAACTTTGCTCTTGGGGTCTTCAGCTTTTGGTGGAACCGGCGTTTTCTCACCTACTTTCTTCTTCTTGGAAGAGTTCCTCTTCCTTTTCTTAGGATTGGAACCTTCACCAATTAGAAGAACAGAACTCTTCTTAGGGGGAAAACTCGATTCCGCAGTCTTCAACATGTTGTGGAGTTCAGGCAGGCTGACATCCAACTTATTCATGTGAAAGTTCACAACAAACTGCGAGAACGAACTCGGAAGCGATTGCAAGACCAAGTCTTGGCTCAGCTCCCCATCCATGGCAAAACCAAGTTGTCCAAGACGTTCAATCAAATTGATCATCTTAAGTACATGGTCATTCACAGATGATCCCTCAGACATCCTACAACCGAACAACTCATTCGATATCTCATATCAAGCTGTCCTCCCCGCCACATCATACAACTCTTGTAGATGCATGAGGATAGTGTGAGCATCCATATGCTCATGTTGCTTCTGTAGCTCAATGTTCATGGAAGCTAGCATGATGCATTGAGCAACATTTGCATCATCTATCCACTTACGATATACAACATGTTCATCATTATGTGCATCACTAGCAGGTTCAGTAGGCTTAGGTGAGTCAATCACATATTCCAGCTTCTCAATCCTGAGAACAATTCTCAAGTTTCGAAGCCAGTCAGCATAATTAGGACCAGTCAATTTGTGAGCATCCGATATGCTCCTGAGTGATAGTGCAGAAGACATAATGTATATTGTAAATCTGTAAATGATAAACACATAACAACACTTAGCAAATATTCGATTTCATTTTAAAACACTATATGAATCGGTTCTTTATTCATAAGTGGCTCCCACTAGTTTATCTAATTTATTCAACCCCCTACGTGAAAAATTAAGCATTCATAATGCTAGTGGGAATAGGGTTCCTACATTCCATTACACAACCCCGGCTGTGGCACGAAACGCCATGTAATGTTCAATAGGCAGACAACTCTTGTCAATTACATCTAATGTTATTCCCTAATCAAACTTTAGGCTCTTAAATAATTGAGTCACGGCTGTGGCACGACAAACTCAATATTCTAAGTCAAGTCTAACCCAACATTCCGTACAATTGAATCAGTCCCCAAAGGCCCACGGCTGTGGCACGTAACGACCTTTAGATTCTTATTCAATGTACACATCTCTATGTAATAGACAAGTATTTCTTATTTCAAAATCAAAGCCCTCGGCTGTGGCACGAAACGACAATGATTTAAAAATAAGAACTACTTTCTATCATGTTGGAAGGCTATGACCGACACAAGCCCGTTGTGTCATTGGCCAATTACTACTTGATATTATTTAATTTTAGAGGGATTATATTACGTTACAATCATAATCATATTATAAAGAGATTCTTCCTTTTAAATTAAATATTTCAAATTAATAATCAGATGATTCCCAGATCGGGTGGAGCATTGTCAAGAGGCGTCACTTAATAACTCTTTCTTACAAATAGAAATCTGTTGTTGACAGAATCATCCTTTCTCTCATATCGAAAATTCATATTCAATTACGTGTTTCATAAACAAAAGAATCTCATGATTGTATTCATAATATTATTCTTAAGGTTATGAAACAAATTCACTATACTAGGTTGTCTAACAAACGCCTTATGTTCATTTAAGTTCACCTAAATCTATCATCGCATGATAAACTAAGCATATATCACATATATCAACATGAATAAATATCAAGGTAGGCATGTTATATCATCTAGCACATTAGTCTAAGCATTATACATCTCTATGTATCACATGAAGCATTTAAAAGAAATTAAAAACAGTTAAAAACAGCTTTAAAACACTTTCGGAAATATAAACAGTTCAAAACTTTTATATAAACTAAAATTGATCACTCCATTAGATCTGTCTCGGAAAAACGAATCCAACGGTATATTGCACGCCTAAAACGGAGTTACGAAACTCCCAGAAAATCAGTTTTAATATGGACAGTCGGGCTATAACGCATTACAGGAACGCGTTACAATCCCTGCAATGCATTCCGGTGATGCGTTACAACCCTTTTAACTAATTAAAAGGTGTAACACATTCCCGGAATGCGCGACACCCTTTATTTTTTTTTCTTTTGCAGCAGCCACCGTCTTTTCCTCTCTCGGTTGCCGTGCCTGACAACTCAACGTTCTCTGTCTGATTTCTCCGTGCAATCAACAGACAAGCAACATAGCAGATATATTCTATATACATACTTACAATTTATATATATATATATGATTTATTTAATTACGAATTTAATTACAACAACTTCAAAAATTCATAATAAATAATCTATACATTATAAAATTATGAAAAAAATATCCAGACGATCTACAACACTTGTAGAACCCATATCAACATTCAAAATTATTCTGAGAAACGATTTCTCATCAGACAAAATTAAACCATGATATAACTTGTAAAAATCATAATTAATTCATACAAGCACATAAAATTCTGAAATTTTTACCACAGATCTATATGCATACAACCTGGCTCTGATACCAATATTGGATTTTAAACGCAGCGGGGGCATGACAAAACACTTTCGCACATATAAAATATAAATAAAAGCATACAGATCATGAATAAAAATTCGAGGGATCGAATCTAACCTTTAAAATAATTCGGAGACAACGATCAGAGATCCTTAGCAGTTGTTCCTCAAGTGTGAAGCACTCCACCGGTATCCACCAAGGAAACGATGTTAAGGAGGAGGAAGGAGGTGGAGAGAATTGGGTTTTCCAAACTTTTTGGGTTTTTGGGGTTCTAATAAAAAAATAGAGTCTATAATAGTATATTTATAGGCAAAATTTTCAGCTGAAATTTTCCCATAAATATTATTATTATTATCCCATTTATTATTCTCATTAATAATTAAAACACCTTTTAATTATTAATCCTTTTTCTAAACACTTTAGAAATAATTCTCTCTCTTGATTTAATTTCTAAAAATTAAATCCTTAATTAATAATATTAAGAACTTTTCTTAATTAATTTATAATCAATTAAATCTCATTTAATCAATTATTAAATTTTCTAATTAATTATTTATTTCATAAATAAATAATTATTAGCCATTATTAATTAATTCATCCACCATAAAATCATTCTCTTTTTATGGTGTGACCCTATAGGTTCAATATTAAGCCGGTAGTAGAAATAAATAATAATAAAACTATTTTATCATTATTAATATAAATTCTCTAATTTATTAAATATGATTAATTAATTAATCACATTTATTCTACATCGTGAGGGATACTTCTCAGCATATCGCGACTATCCGGATAATATGAATTCACTGCTTAGAATACCAAGAACCTATTCAGTGAATAGTTACCGTACAATAAACTCATTCTACCCTACAATGTCCCGATTAAATACAAGGCATGGATCTCGTGTCAAGCCTATCTAATTTAATCACTTGCTTACCATTTACTATGCGTAGTTCTATGCAAATTAGAAACTCCTTTCTAATTTCATTCACTCTGGCCAGAGATTCCTGAACTAGCATAAGTGGATCAGCCTTGAACATTCGCTTCCTTCACTGGAAGGGGTAGATCCTATATTGATCATACACTATCTTCGTGTACAAATTCCTATACCCAGTAGAGCCCTAATAATTGTCCCTGGAGACTAAGAACTAAACGAAAGCATAGTTCAGTGTACACAAGATGACTATGATGACCTCAAGTCTAAGGATACTTGTACGACTATCACTATGTGAACAACTGCTGACACGTGAGTGAACTCCATCAGTTGTTCAGCTGTGCGAGTCATGTTCAGTGAACTTATTCTATAATAAGCACCTACATACTAGCTATAATGTCACCACACAAATGTCTATGAGAACAAACATCCTTCATAGTGAAGCAAGCATAGTATGTACCGATCTTTGCGAATTATTAATTACCAGTTAGTAATCCTATGATCAGGAACTATTTAAGTTTAGAGTTATCATCTTTTAGGTCTCACTATTATGATCTCATCATAATCCATAAAAGCTTTACTCTAAACTATGATATATCTTATTTAAACACTTAAATAGATAGAGCCCGTAATAAAAACAAAACAAGTCTTTTATTAATATCAATGAAATCAAAACAGATTACACAGAAAGTTATTCCTAAATCCTAATTCATGAATGAACTTAGGACATATTCCTTTCATTCTCCATCAATTCTCTTGTGTTGAAACCCCCCAACAGGATGGGAGGGCTGAAAGGAAACATAAACACCTCCTTTCAGTTTCCAGAGCTCTTCGATTTCAGGCTTCTTTACCCATTCATCTATGGGGATATTGCTTATTAACTGCCACATACTTAATCAATATCACTCCTAGTTCCGTTCTTGGCTTTAAAGCTCCTTACACTTTGTTAGGTCACACACACACTGTAGAGGGGGGTGAATACAGTGTATAGTACACTCAAATCGAACTTAAAGAACTTGAGTAACAAACTTAATTGAAACAATAAACTCTGTTACAATATGAAACTGTTACCTCTCAGTGATGAACAAATATCACGAGAGTTGCTAGGGTTACAATGAATAATCTTCTCGAATATGATAACACTTCTAGTGTAAACCCTATGCCTGTGTTTATATACTACACAGTTACAAGATAATCGCTAATTGATATGGAATATAATTCTGCTTCCTAAAATATATCAATCAGATATCTTCTATTCCAAGTATTCCATTCTTCACGGAATTCCTTCTTCATGTATATCTCTTCTTATGTTTTATCTCTATCTTCTTTCCTTTAATCAGCTACTGTCCTTATCTGATCGTCCTTCAGCACTTAAGTTCTGATATCTATCTTCTGATGATTATCTCCTGATAATATAAGTACTGATATCCTTAAGTCTTGACTTCCGGTATAAGTACTGATCACCAGTTAAGTACTGATCTATCCTGTTCACACAAGATCTGAAAGCTAAACATAAGACATATTAGCCATGACATTATCAAATATATCTAACAATCTCCCCCAACTTGTAAATTAACAAAATATACAAGTTAAACAGATATTTGATGATGTCAAAAACATTAAGTACAAATGCATGAGAAATAGACTAGATAACTACAACTTACAGTCCTTAAAGTTTTACCAATTTTAACTTCTGATAACAACTTCAATCTGTATAAACATCAGAATTTAAACAGTTGTAGATCTTCGACTTGGCTTCTTCATTTTCTGATCTCTCTGATGTCAGGAGTTGTTCTGAGATAGTTCTTCAACAAACATTTCTCAGCATATCTTAGTTCATCAATCATTCTCCTTTTAACATCTTTAAGCTCTGCAGTATCTTCACCAGTTTGAAAGATTGCAGCTCTGAGATCATTAATCTTTGCTTTCCTTAACTCCTGGTCTAGTCTTATGACATAATCTTTGTCAGATTCAAGATTGAATTCAAGTCCCTTAATACCAAGATACGTTCTGATCTGTGCAGTATTAGGCTTCATATCAACAATATCCCCATTGTGATCTCTGTACTTTGGAACATATCTGCTGTCAGACTTAACAGAATAAAGCCTTTTCTGTCTATGAATCTGTTCTTTTAAGTAGTTTGCAGCAGTCTCTGTTATTCTGTCATCCACTTGAAGTAAGAAAAGTACATGCTCCAATTCTTCAAAATACTTCAAAGGAATGGCATTTTGTCTTATATGATAAACCCTACCATCTGTCATGAAATACAACATGATGTATTCTTTCAAGTAGGTATGGTAAACCATCTGTACAGATTCTAGTTGATTCAATCTCTCAGGAATTGCTCCAATACCTGGTTCACTCAAAGAAGTTGGATCAGCGGTAGTGTTGTGTACTCTTCTTTCATCAGCACTTCCCAATCCAGTTTTATCTCTAACTTCCTTTCCAGTAACTACTCTTGCTTCAAAACCACTTGGAGTAGTCTTCAAAGATTGAGTCTGTTTTGCTTTAGTGAATCCTGGTAGGAGTGTTTTAGATCTATTTTCTGATATCAAGTTAACTTGAGCACTGTCAGAGGTTACTTGCTTCTTCTGAATATCAGAACTCACAATGCCTTGACTTTGAACAACTTGAGCCATGTCAGAGGTTGTTTTAAGAACTTTTCTTGAAGTCAGAATAAGATCATCTTTTCCATCAGTAATTTCTTCTTCCTCAGGAGGTACATAAGGCTTGATAGGTTCACCAACCTTTTCTTTACCCTTGGATCTTGGATCTATCTGTGGTTGTGATCTAGCCAAAGTTTCTTCAGTATGTACCCTTTCTTTGATCACAATGCCTTTAGGTTTTGGAAGTAACTTTTTACCAGAAGCTTCAGATTTAGATGTGACTTTCTCTGATTTAAGTCTGGCTTCTTCTTCCTTTAAATTTTCCAAGTCCATCCCTGGATTTTCTTGAAGAAATAACTGTCTTGACATTTCCTCATCAAGATCTAGAAGTTCATTTGAACTTATCCTTGTACCAGCAGCAGAACTTATTCTTTTCCCAGTATTAGAACTTATTCTGTGACTATCTTGTCTTGATGTAAATCTTCTACCTTGACTTTGACCACTACCCATTCCAGAGTTTCCTTGGTCATCTTTTCCATCATCCTTTCCTTGCAGTGTCTTGTTGGTTTTGCATTTGGACTTAATTACCTTCTCCCCCTTTTTGGCATCAGCAGGTAATAAAAGAGAGATAAGTAGTTCCACTGAGGTCTGGATTTCAGTAAGTTGTGATTGCTGAGAAGCTTGATTTGTCAGAATTTGATCAATCTGAGCTTGTTGCTTCTCTTGAGTTTTCTCAATATAAGCAACCCTGTCAATGGTAGGTTGGAAGAACTTTTTCTTATCAATTTTCCAAACGTGTTCCTGTTTGATAAAGTTCTCCTGAATCTTGTGTAGCTCTGCATGAGTGTTAGAATGAAGACCTTGTAAATGTTTAGTACTCAATGCAGTGACTCTAAGCTGGGTTTTAAAATCATTAGAATGTAACATTTCATCAGCTTTAGTCAAGTGCTCAGCAAGATGTAAAGCATTTGGAACACAGGAAACTGAGTTCCATTCCTTAGTCCACTCCTGACCTGCAGGAGTTTCACTCCAAGGTACTGGTGCATCCCCGATAACAAACTTCTTTACCAGTTCAGACTTTGGAAGAGTCTGTTGAGGAGTATGTCCTGAAGGACCTGTTTCATCAGCATCTACAGTTGTAGCAGCCTCACCAGTATCTCCAATATTTGCAACATCAGAACTTAGAGAATCAGTATCTTCTGATAAGACAACAGTGTGAGTAGCAATGGAGGCTTCAGCATCCTCTAATTGCTGATCTGATATTAAGTTCTGATCAACCACCATATCCTGATGCTCACCTAAAATCTGATCATCAGCATCTTGATGCAGAGAAGGTGTTAGTGATAACTCAGGAGTTTGAACAGCATCAGTAACAGGTGTTGTGGAAGGATTATTTGCGGTTGGAGCTTCTAAGAAAAGTATTTCAGGCACAACCAGGTTCTGAATATCAATTTCAGCACTTGTGCCCGGATCAACAAGAGACACAGAAGGTGAACTAGCCTTGGCAGATACATGTTCCTGAGATGAAGTTGATGGAGAAGAAGTGACTGGAGCAAATTCCTTGGCTTGTGAGATCAGAGATTCCTGATCCCCTACCTTAGCTGCTTCCTCCTCATCATCTGAAATTGGCCTTTGTGCCCTCTGTTTCTTGTATTTCCTTGTTGATTTGGATTCTTTGGGAGTTTCAGGAACCGTCATACGTCTAAGCCTCTTGAGAAGCCTAAAACCCCCAATTGCAGAATTCTTCTGAGAAGTTGCCTTCTCAGCTTCATCTACCACAGGTTCTGAAGAAGGAATCTGATCCTCAGAATCTGATTCATCTCTCAAAGTAATTCTCCTCCTCTTTTGAGGTGTGTGAGGAACAGTCTTTGTTCTCTTTGGCTTAGAGGATGTAGGCTTCACAGTAGGTGCTGAAGAAGAAGGTTGAGCAGTCTGTGAAGTGGAGAGATAGGATTTGAGATAAGTTCTGAGGGTAGGTTGAGTAGAATGAGAGGTAGGTACTGAGATTGATGGATTTTGGTTATGGTGAGTTGATTGAACATTTGAGGAAACAGATTTGTAAGTAGCAGGATCAGCATTTACCAGAATCTGTTTCACAGACTGAGGGATCTGTAATGGTCTCACCATTGATTTCTTTGTGTCAGCATTTATCAGGTCATTAAAGTACCTTTTTGCAACCTTAAAAGGTGGGGTTTGAGTGCTGACTAACTGGGGTTCAGCAGTACAGTAAGTGTAAATAAGTTGACAGAATCTAGCAAAGTAAACAACATTTCTATCCTCTGTCATCCTATCCCCAATAAAACCAATTATTCCAGTTGCAAAATCAAAATGAGTTTGATGGATAATAGCATACCCTATGTGCTGACTCAGAATTGGGATGGCATCAAAATTTGAACACTTGTTGCCAAAAGCCTTGGTGATGCAATCGAAGAAGAAACTCCATTCTCTTCTGATATTAGCCCGTTTTAACTGTCCAAGTTTCGTCAGACTCTTTTCATATCCCAATTCAGCCATTAACTCCCGAAGTTCTGATTCCTCTGGTATAGAGAAGGTACAATCTTCTGGAAGATGTAATGCTCTTCGTACTGTACCAGGAGTGACTACATAGGATGAATCACCCACTTGGAAGATAATACTGGGAGTGCCTCGTTTTCCACCATCATCAAAAACTCCAGTCCTCCAGAACCGCAGAACTTGTTGACTTGAAAATAATTCAGGCTGAGTTAAGGCGTACCCAACCTCACTATGTGCAAGAAGATCTTGCACAAAGTGCAATTCAGATGGAGCGTCAGCATGATCAAGAATTACAGCAAAGTTGTTTAGAACAAACTTTGCTCCATCAATGATTAAATCCTTTGGGGCCATGTGAAAAAGAATTGAGATTCAAGTATGCTTGTTAGGTGTTTGAGATAATATCCAGTTGCCTTGTTTCAAGGAAAAACCGTTCCATTTATCAAGAGACACAGTTTTAATTCAAAATTTAAACCGTTAGCACTGATTGAATTATTTTTCACTGCAACATTAATATTCTGAAAATGAATCAAGTTAAAAATGACCGAGATAGTTTCGATGAATAAGTGCTGACAAAGAATCAGAACTTAAATAAAGACAAAATTTAAATGGTCATCAGAATATTAATCAGGATTTATCAACACAAGATAAAATAACTCAGAGACACAATCTTGAAGTAAAAACAGTTTTCATTAATATATCAAGTCAATACATTTATGAAATGGAAATTATATTAATACTTATACAAGATTTTCCCTAAGCTTCTAATCCTAACGTCAACAGCTTTAGTCCTAGCTAAGAAGCCTGACAAAGCTGAGGATGAAGAAGAACAGGAAGAAGACGAGATTAAGTCCTCTTCCTCTTCCTATCTTCGACGAACAAGATGGCGAGTCGTATGATTCGCTCTTGCTGACGGATAGCTTTCAGCCGTTCCTCCTCCAATCGCTCCAGATGGCGATGGTAGTCCATATAGAAGAATAGGAGGTGAGTTAGCACCTCCTGTGGGACAGAGTCCCAATCTCCTCAGGAATGGCTGTTACATGCCACTCCTGCCGCCAGTCGGCACAACTAAGCTCCATTGTGAAGGTTTGTGTGTTCAAAAACATGTTGTATCGAACCATTGTGTTCTTGACAGAAGAAGGAGGGTTAGTGTGGAAGAAGGATGTGATGGAATGACTGATGTGAAGTGGTTGTTTATATAGGCAAAAGAATGCCAAGAGACGCAGAGATATTTAATGCTGACAGGTAGAATTAATTCTACCTCGTCTCCCTAGACTTTGAAAAAGAATAACAGTCATTGGAAAGAGGAAGCATGGTCTAGACCGCACAAAACACAAGAAACAGTGAACTGTTCAAGTACAAAACCATTAATCCTAATTATAGTGACTATTAATCTTCCACTTCAACATATGCGAGTACAAACTGAGACTGTTATTAAAATTTATTCACAGATAAGCCAAGTAAAGGATGAGACTGAGAAATCAGAACTTAGACCTATACTAGAACTTAACAGTCATCAGAACATAATTTCTTAACTCGAAAAAGGAATGCCCATCTTAGTAAATACTCATACATGTTCTGAGTTATGGACGTCAGAACTTAATCATCAGAACGTGTTACTCAGAACTTGTCCTCAGAATTTGTGCAATAATGACACAATGACTGTTTATCTAAAATAACATAGACCACCACAGAAATTTTCATCATTCAGATGGAGTGATTAGTGTGTGCATTAAGCTAAAAACAGACAAAGAGTAAAGTCTGATTCACTTCAGTATATCTTAGAAATAAGGCAAAACTAAAATTTTGCTAAAGATCTGTCATTGTCCTGAAACCTACTGATGAATGAGTTCATGCTTGAGTCCACCTCAACTGTTTTGTGCTCATTTTATGCATCTTTTGAAATTCTATTTTACAGTGGCTTCTCAGTGTAAGTGAGTCACGACTGTTTATTAGAATTTATGCTATTATCAGAGTATTTCTCCAGTAATCATAGAGTGTGAAAAGTCACCAAGAAAATATTTTGCTTTTCTAATGCATATTTACTTAATACCAGCAATGCACTTGGGTCGTTCCTTTCACATTTTTACTCTAGATCTCAAAGGAGTACCTGATTTTATTCTTTAATCTTTTTGCTTTTTCTTTTTATAAGAGAGGTCTATCAGCACTTAGTGCACTCAGCAGTTTTACTAGTATCAGAACTTAACAGATGAGTAGCATTATTCTAATTTGTGACTTAGTAATAAGATATACAAAGTGAACTTAACTAAGCTCAGTTATCAGAATTTGCTAGTGTCATAAGATTTCCATTGAAATAATTACTTCTTCCATGGAGTCATTTGTTTATTGAAGATTACTAGGTCAGTATCTAGCACAGTTATCCTCATAGGATTGAATAGGTACTGGAACAAACATATCACTTATCAGAGTTTAGAAACATATATCAGACAACAGTCAGTACTTAAAGACATTTATCAATTAAGCACAGAATACACAATGATATTAATTCTGTAAATACTGAGCATAAAGTCTGATAACACAGAACAAGTCTAAGCAGATTTAAAGAAAGAACCTGAAACCATTCCAAGTTCATTTACCAATCTTGTAAAAGTAGCTTCACATAATGGTTTTGTGAAGATATCTGCCAACTGTTGATCTGTGGGAACAAAATGCAATTCCACTGTACCTTCATCCACATGTTCCCTGATGAAGTGGTACCTGATGCTGATGTGCTTTGTCATTGAGTGTTGAACTGGATTACCTGTCATAGCAATAGCACTTTGATTATCACAGTAAATAGGGATTTTGAAATATGTTAACCCATAATCCAGTAACTGATTCTTCATCCAAAGAATCTGTGCACAACAGCTTCCTGCAGCAATATACTCTGCTTCTGCAGTTGATGTGGAAATTGACTTTTGTTTCTTGCTGTACCAAGAAACCAATCTGCCTCCAAGAAATTGGCAGCTTCCACTTGTGCTTTTCCTGTCAATTTTGCAACCTGCAAAATCTGCATCTGAGTAACCTATTAGTTTAAAATCTGATTCTCTAGGATACCATAATCCCAGAGCAGCTGTTCCTTTAAGATACTTAAAGATTCTTTTTACAGCTGTTAAGTGAGGTACTCTTGGATCTGCTTGAAATCTTGCACAAAGACAGGTAGCATACATGATATCAGGTCTACTAGCAGTTAGATAGAGTAGAGAGCCAATCATACCTCTGTAGTCAGTAATATCTACTGATTTACCGGTATCCTTATCCAGTTTTGTTGCAGTGGCCATTGGAGTGGATGCACTAGAACAATCTTGCATTCCAAATTTCTTTAGCAAGTTTCTGGTATACTTGGTTTGACAAATAAAAGTGCCTTCCTCATTCTGCTTGACTTGAAGGCCCAGAAAATAGCTAAGTTCCCCCATCATACTCATCTGATATCTTGACTGCATTAGTTTGGCAAACTTCTTACAAAGTTTGTCATTTGTAGATCCAAAAATGATATCATCAACATAAATCTGGACCAGAAGTAAGTCCTTTTCATGGTTGAGGTAGAACAGTGTTTTGTCTATTGTCCCTCTGTTGAATCCACTTTCCAGAAGAAACTGAGCTAAAGTCTCATACCATGCTCTAGGAGCTTGCTTAAGTCCATAAAGTGCTTTATCAAGCCTGTAGACATAATCTGAATGTTTGGTATCTACAAAACCTGGAGGTTGTTCAACATATACCTCTTCCTCCAATTCTCCATTGAGAAAAGCACTTTTCACATCCATTTGAAAGACAGTAAACTTTTTGTGAGCAGCATAAGCCAAAAATATCCTTATGGCTTCTAACCTAGCAACTGGTGCAAACGTTTCATCATAATCAATTCCCTCCTGTTGAGAATATCCTTTTGCAACCAGCCTTGCCTTATTTCTTGTAATTATGCCATCACTATCAGTTTTGTTTCTGAATACCCACTTTGTACCAACAACAGATCTATTCTTTGGTCTTGGTACTAGGGTCCAGACTTTGTTTCTTTCAAATTCATTCAACTCTTCCTGCATTGCTTGCACCCAATCAGCATCTTGAAGAGCTTCTTCTACTTTCTTTGGCTCAGTCTGAGAGAGAAAAGAATTGTATAGACACTCATTTGAAGTACCTGTTCTAGTTCTGACACCTGCATCAGGATTTCCAATTATCAAATCAGGTGTATGTGATTTTGTCCACTTCCTTGCAGATGGAATGTTTTCTCTAGAACTGGATGCTCCCCCATGATCCATGCTATCTTCATTTTCATTTTCTGATGCTCCCCCTGAAACTATGCTCTCTGAGTTGGATTCTTCAGTATTTAGATTGTCAGCTCTTTCAGAACTTGGCTTATCAGAACTTGACGAATCAGAACTTGAAGAGCCAGATGCATGTTCTGATGTTTCTTGAGATGTGGTAGAATCTTGAGTATGCTCCCCCTGCATAGGTGCATCTTCCTTTAATGTAGTCACCACAGTTTCAATAACATCAGAGTTTAATCCGTCAGAGTTTGTAGTATCAGGACTTAGACTGTCAGGTTTTTCAGTATCAGAATATGAGTCTTCATTTTCAAATCTCAGCTGATCATGATCAACGAAATCTTTAAGACCAGTGATCTTCTTGTCATCAAAAGAGACATTGATAGATTCCATGACCACTTTTGTTCTCAAATTATAGACTCTGAAGGCTTTTGTGGAAAGTGGATATCCAACAAAGATTCCTTCATCAGCTTTTAGATCAAACTTTGATAGCTGTTCAGGATGAGTCTTGAGAACAAAACATTTGCATCCAAATACATGAAAATATTTCAGATTTGGCTTCTTTTTCTTCACCATCTCATATGGTGTTTTTCCATGCTTGTTAATGAGTGTTGCATTTTGAGTAAAACAAGCAGTCTGCACAGCTTCAGCCCAGAAATAGGTTGGAAGCTTTGCTTCTTCAAGCATTGTACGTGCAGCTTCAATGAGAGTTCTATTCTTCCTTTCAACAACTCCATTTTGCTGTGGAGTTCCAGGAGCAGAAAATTCCTGCTTTATTCCATGGCTTTTGCAGAACTCTTCCATTATCAGATTCTTGAACTCAGTGCCATTATCACTCCTTAGAATTTTCACAGAATCTTTGACCATTTTATCCAGCTGTTTGATATGATCAATCAAGATAGATGCAGTTTCACTTTTTGTGTGCAAGAAATACACCCATGTGTATCTGGTGAACTCATCCACTAGGACCAACGCATACTTCTTCTTTGCAATAGACATGACATTTACTGGACCAAATAGATCAACATGTATAAGATGATAAGGCTCAAGAATTGATGATCCAGTCTTGCTCTTGAATGAAGATTTTCTTTGTTTGGCTTTCTGACATGAATCACAAAGACCATCAGGAGCAAATACTGTGTTTGGCAATCCTCTCACAAGATCTTTCTTGACCAGTTCATTTATATTGTTAAAATTTAAATGAGAGAGTTTCTTATGCCAATTCCAGCTTTCTTCAATTGATGCTCTACTTAACAGACAGATTGCAGAGCCATCAGCACTTGTTGAAAGCTTAGCTTCATAAATGTTACCACGTCTATATCCTTTCAGAACAACTTTGCCTTTAGATTTACTCACAATTTCACAGTGTTCTTCAAAGAAATCAACATGATAACCTCTGTCACAGATTTGACTTATACTCAGAAGGTTGTGTTTAAGTCCTGAGACCAGAGCTACTTCTTTAATGATGACATTCCCAAGATTGATATTGCCATATCCCAATGTTTTTCCAATGTTGCCATCTCCATAAGAAACACTTGGGCCAGCTTTCTCCACAAAGTCTGATAGCAGGGCCTTATTTCCAGTCATATGACCTGAACATCCACTGTCCAGAACTAGAATATTTTTCCTGTTGCCCTGCAATCATAAGGACCACTAATTATTAGTTTTAAGGACCCAGACTTGCTTGGATCCTTTGGTCTTATTAAGTTTGTTAACATTTGCAGCGGATTTAGCATCAGAGTTTATGTTAACATTTTTCTTATCAGAAATTACATTATCAGACTTTGAATCAGAATTTATACTAGAAGGAACAATGGAAACTTTCTTCAAAGAAGGTTTTATTTGATAATAATCATAGTACAGACTATGATATTCCTTACAAGTATAAATGGAATGCCATAAACTACCACAATGAAAACAAGGATTTTGTGGTTTGTATCTAACTGACTGACTCTTAACTCCTGATTTCGAAGGTAAGGAGTTAATATTCTTATTTTTCCTGCAAAAAGAAGCCAGATGGTTAGAACTTCCACAGTTATGACATGTTTTCCTAGGTGCATCAGGAACAGATTTATAATCATTGCTTTTATTCACACCTTCCTTTCCATTCCTATTTTTCCTAGGTGATTTTACCTTGTTTGCATTCTTGACATCTTTCAGCTTATGCTTAAGCTGCTTCTTTGTCATTAAGCCTATGTTTACTTCAGCTGTCTTTTCCTGTTTTAGTTTGTCAGAAGTTAATTCCTCTTTAACTTCTGATTTCTCATTATCAGTCTTTACAGTTACAAACTTAACAGGTTTTAACTTTGGCTTTTGCTTAACAACAGGCTTAATTTCTTCAGTTCCTTTATCATTCTTATTTTCTCCATAACCTAAGCCCTCTTTCCAATTTTCACTACTTAGCAAATTTTGAGTTGTTCTGCCAGAGTTAGTCCAAGTCCTGATTATTTCTCTTTCCTTTTCTAACTCAGTTTTTAGAGATTCATTCATTTTTAGCACTTCATCCCTAACATAAAAAGCATCATCTCTATCCTTCTGAGTTTGATGGAATATGACTAACTCTTTTTCTAAGAAATCATTTCTTTTCTTATATGCAAGATTTTCAGAAGTTAATCTTTCACATGTTAAAGTTTGATCTCTATAGCTAACAAACATGGTTTTAAGATATCTTCTCAACTCATTAATATCATCAGTATGAAAAGCATAAGTGGTCTGAGGTACCTTTGTTTCAGCAGCTTCAGAACTGCTCTCAGCACTTTCTTTATCAGCATTTGCCATTAATGCATAGTTCTCTTCACTTTCAGAGTCTGAGGTGTCTGTCCAGCTTTTCTGCTTTGTGACAAGAGCCTTGCCTTTGTCACCCTTTACCTTCTTGCAGTCAGGAGATATGTGGCCTTTCTCACCACAGTTATAGCATTTAACATTGGTGTAATCTCCTCTGTCAGACTTTCCTCCTCTGCCTTCAGATCTTCTGAAATTCTTCTTATCAGAACTTATGCTTTTCCTGGAAACCTTCTTTCCCTTCCTGAACTTCCTGTATGCAATCTTTGTGATTCCTTTCACCATAAGAGCACACAGCTTCATCATCTCCTCATCAGCATCAGTCTCAGGCAAGCTTTCAGAATCTGAGTCATCATCACTCTCAGAACTTGATGACTCAGTATCAGACTTTATGAAAAGAGCTTTACCCTTGTCTTTCTTTGAGGAAGCTGCTTTGGAGAATTCTTCTTCAGCCTTAAGAGCAACTGTCCTTGACTTTCCTCCTTTCCACTTGCTTCTTTGTTCCATCTCTAGCTCGTGTGTCTTGAGCATTCCATAGATTTCGTCAAGAGTTGTTTCATCAAGATTGTAGTTGTCTCTTATTGTCATTGCCTTCAAATCCCAGCATTCAGGAAGAGCTAACAGGAACTTAAGGTTTGAGTCTTCAAGATTATACTCTTTATCAACCAATGACAAATCATTCAAAAGTTTGACAAATCTATCATATAAATCATTCAATGACTCATTAGTCTTTGAGTCAAAGTGTTCATACTCTTGAGTGAGTATTGTCTTTCTGTTCTTCTTAATTGTGTCAGTTCCCTGACATCTTGTTTCCAGAGCATCCCATATTTCCTTAGCAGTCTTGCAGTTGATTACCCTGTTTGACATTACATTGTCAATGGCACTATGCAGTAAGTGTCGTACCTTAGCATCCTTAGCAATTGATGCTATGTCCTCAGCCGTATAATCACTCTTCTCCTTTGGTACGGTCGTTGCTGCTTCACCTGCAACTGCAACTGCGAGTTTGGTTGGTTTGTGAGGACCTTCCTTGATTCTATCCAGGTATTCTGGATCTGTTGCTTCCAGGAACATGGTCATCCTTACCTTCCATATGGGATATTCAGATGGTCGCAGTATGGGGACTCTGATGGTCTCATACCGACTCTGAATTTGTGTCTTTGGTGGTTCCTCAGTTTTGGTAGGCTTAGTTGGAGTTTCTGTGTCCGACATGATTGTGTTTGGATCTTTAACTGTATGTAAGTTAACAGATAGGCTCTGATACCAATTGTTAGGTCACACACACACTGTAGAGGGGGGTGAATACAGTGTATAGTACACTCAAATCGAACTTAAAGAACTTGAGTAACAAACTTAATTGAAACAATAAACTCTGTTACAATATGAAACTGTTACCTCTCAGTGATGAACAAATATCACGAGAGCTGCTAGGGTTACAATGAATAATCTTCTCGAATATGATAACACTTCTAGTGTAAACCCTATGCCTGTGTTTATATACTACACAGTTACAAGATAATCGCTAATTGATATGGAATATAATTCAGCTTCCTAAAATATATCAATCAGATATCTTCTATTCCAAGTATTCCATTCTTCACGGAATTCCTTCTTCATGCATATCTCTTCTTATGTTTTATCTCTATCTTCTTTCCTTTAATCAGCTACTGTCCTTATCTGATCGTCCTTCAGCACTTAAGTTCTGATATCTATCTTCTGATGATTATCTCCTGATAATATAAGTACTGATATCCTTAAGTCCTGACTTCCAGTATAAGTACTGATCACCAGTTAAGTACTGATCTATCCTGTTCACACAAGATCTGAAAGCTAAACATAAGACATATTAGCCATGACATTATCAAATATATCTAACACACTTTATTGCATAATAAACCTCCTCCTCATTATTCTGATCTAAAAGTAGTTAATTGCCTCTGCTATGTGTCTACTCTTTCAAAAGAGCTGATAATTTTTTTCTAGAGCAACTAAATGTATATTTTTAGGTTATCCTTCTGCTAATAAAGGGTATCTAGTTATGGATTTAAACACCCATCATACTTCCATCACTACTAGAAATAGTAGATACGACATCGGTGTTTAGACATCGGCATGTAATGCACCCGATGTTAAAAGCCCGTTTAACATCAGTTTAAAAAAAGCAATATTGAATATAAATACTGACATCGGTTTTACATAATATCATTGTCTATGTTCAATTTTAAAATAATAACAAATAAATGTTTTTCACTTTAACATTGGTTATTTATACTAACCATTGTATATAGCCATTTCTAAAAAAATGACTTAATAAATATTTCAGTTCCCCCGCTAAGTACCCAAATTTCCCCGCTTGACAAAAAGTTAAAGTTATTCCACCCTCCCCCTTAACTCACACACCCATATATCGACTATCTCTCTATCTCTGTCTCTATCTCCATCTTTATCTCCCTCCCTCTCTCCCTCAAACCTCGATTGCAGACTTCACTTCCCTTATCCCTGTCTTCCCCCCATACCCTAAGGCGACTCTATCTTCTCTCTCTTTCCTCTCTCTCTCAAACTTGCCCTCATAAACCCCAAGTTACACCAATACATATTTGGCATTCAAATTAGACCTAATAAGCACAGTTTACGCTTTGAATTGGTAAGATTAGACAAAAATCATAGATTTGGAGTTTAAAAGGATCTTCGAAACTTTGGGTATTGTTCAATTAAGTTTTAATTTCAAATTTGGTTCGTTAAATTTGAACGAGTCTCCGATTTTCAATTTTTTTCTCTTTAGTCTATTTTTGTTCACAGGTCTGCTGCTTTTGGTGATTAAGGATCTTGTCAAGATTTGGATTTGGAGCTTTTGGAATTTTATGAAATTACGATATGCTGTTTATCAATGTAATATATACATACATAGTATGTTAATTGGGGTTTCTTTGGGAGCCAAATGGAACATCACTTACTTATTGTTTTTTATTTGCTTTATGAATGGACATTTAGTTTCAATTCATAATTGCTTAAAGTTTCATATTAGTTTTTATATCCCCTGAAAATATCCTTGCCATTCAAAGTCAAGTACCTTTTGTTATATGTATTGACATGTAGATTATATGAGATTAATGAGTTCATGTCCTACTATTCTATAACAAGTACTTACTGAATTAGTAGTTTGCATTTAAATTAAAAATTGATGCAGATTTATGAAATTAAGATGGTGGATATTTTAGATGTTGACCTCTCTCATCTTGGTGTAACGAAATATGGGAAATTTAGTGTTGAAGTGGTTGACCCAGTTTCTGACTATTTGGAGCTGATGGAAGTAAGATTATGATAAAATTCGTTCTTTAATGTTTTTTGAAATACAATCTCACTTGATGTTTAGAAATGATATGATGTTTTTGATGCAATGCACGCAGTCACATGTGCTTATGCAGAACCCACCTTTGTAGACAAGCTTGAAGCTACTCCAGTATGTCTTTTTCTTTCATGTTTAATGATCGAAAATTTTGGGCATGGACATCGAGATCCGAATCTTACGTAAGATAGTTTGGTGTTGATTTAGCTTAATTATTATTATAAAACATTGAAATTGATATGTTTGGGATAGATATGCTAAAGACCTAGTCAACATTTTGTATAAAGAGAATGGACCAGACTTTGGAGCTGCAAGTGATGGTACGTTACTTGTCTTGTGTACCATTATCGTTGTTTCTAATTATTTTCAGTTCTTAACATATAAACTTGACCTGTATTTTTAAATTTTCTCGGAGGTTATGAAGTTTACTCATTACCATATTTTTATTTTTCCTGCAACCAATTGTTGACTTGATTTTATATGAAGGATGACAGAGTAATTAGTGTGGACAGTTGTAAAGGTTAATTGACTTTGAGTAAATTGATGACTTGCGTAGCTGTGGATTTGATGCACCTGGAGATGAATTCAGATGTTCCTCTTATATCCTGCAGGCTGCTTCTTTTTGTGAAGTCATGTATGCCATTCTTTTGGTAAACCTCAGCGGTGTGTAATACATTTATTAAAATAATTTCTCAGGTGACGGTGATAGAAACAAGATTCTAGGTAGAGAATTTTTTGGCACCCATTCAGACTCAGTTGCAATCATCCCAGCAAATGCGCAAAATGCAATTCCATTTTTCCAGAGTGGCCCAAAAGTAAGAAGCCTCTGTAACATTATTTTAGATTTATCCTATTTCTTATATTAGATTACACGTGCTGTTAAATTTTTAGGGTTTAGCCAAAATTTATGCCAACAAGTGGTGCTCTTGACCGTGTTGCCGAGAAGTTAAATCTGCCATTTTTTGAGGTTTGGTGTTCAGAAATGTTATCCAAGCGATTAATGGTGTCAGTGCCGAAAATTGGCTTGATTTTTTTTCTTTCCTGCTTCTGCCATGTCCCCACTGGTTGGAAATTCTTTACAAATTTAATGGATGCCAGAGTGTTTGTCAATTTATGGTGAAGAAATTTTGGGAACAGGGTGTGACCATATTCACGAAAAGGATGGCATATGGTATGTTATTTTTAAATTAATCATCCTGGTCAATTGATTATCAATGCCAGATCCAGTTAAATATGATCTAGTGTAAAATATCTCAGTCAATTAATAATTTCTTAAACTAAATTTTAACTTTCTAAATTGCTATCGGGTGTTGTAATACTTCCATTTGACCCTTACAAGAATGGATATAAGTAATTATTAAATGCAAAATGTATATAACCAATCTCTTTTAATAGTGTTACAAATTAATACTGTAAGTACTAGATTGTTCTGATTTTGGAGGCAACTTAAATACAAGATTTCTTCTTCCAAACTGTACACTGTTGAGTAGGTTTTGTGTCACCTGATACTATAATATCCTAAGGCCGCTGACTTTACTACATGTTATTGACAGGGTTGTGCTGGTTATTATCTTATCGATTTAGAATGTGTGTAAAAAATGTCTCCGACCTTGGGCTTTCTGGTTACTGTACTTAACAAACATAATTTGATATGATTTGAATGCAACAGGGGTTTCCTCCTTCTAAGAAGCTTCATTCCGCCAATATTAACGACTGCTCCATATATTGAAGCCCTTTGTGTAAGTCCATCTAGATGATCTCTTATATACATGTAAAAAGTGGACCTCTTTTCTTGAATAAAACATCAAATTTCACTACCAAAATTCAAGTTTATAACAAAAGCATATATATTACATATAAATACCAGAGGTATTTACAATTTTGTATGCCTCAGCAACTTCTTTGGGCATCTCAGCAACTTCAAAACGAGGGTTGTATACGTGATAAATTTGAGATTCGAGGGTGTTACAGGGGTTTGGATAAACAATCTCTGTGTGTGTGCAGGCATCATTTTATATGCTTTGGTTTTTTTAATTCAAAAATAGTTCTATCAAAGAAGTGATCATGAAACAATACCTCACACTTCTGCTGAAATAACTCGAAAAGGAGGAAGAATGTTTTGTATATCTGAATAAGGTATGTCTAAACTGTTTTGCTTGCTTTTCCCATTTTTCATCTTACTGTTTTAAAATACTACTCCTAGGAGTTACTATATCTTAAATTTGATGCTTTTATTAGAACAAAGATAGAGGTATTCAGGTCTCATGCAGCATCAATGAGCGTCGATCATCCATGGATACAAGGCGGTAGACTGATCGTGATTCAGATATTGTAATACATGTGACTTTTCTAAACCTTGATCTTCCTCTTTTTTTCCCATCATACTTACCTAGTACTGCTTAATAACATGTTTAGAGCAGATTGATGTTCAAGAATCAAAGGAACCTTGTAAATTAAAGGAGCAAGTAGACCCTGTTAACTGCTCATAGATTCGATGCTCCTCAGACCATTAAGGTATCGGTATTAAGCATCAGTTTTACAAATTGGATCACCGAGGTGAATTAAATTTATTAAAATTAGATAAGTAACAAATATCGATGTGTATCATTATTTACCAATTACTTGTAAAAAATATCTATATCTAGAGTTATTTGTTTTTTCTTTATTTTGTGTGTTTCTTATTTTCATTTTGTTATGGTTAATTAAGTGTGCCCTTAATGAGCAAATATAAATAAATAAAACTGTAGGGGTGCATTCTAGAGATGATGATTTTGATGTGGCTATATTTTCACAGTACATTACCATTACACATAAGATCAGACCTAATTCTGCACTATTAGTTAGTCACACATTCTGCACAAATTTTTAGTTTAACTTGTTTCCTATTTAATATAGACAAGGGTAATGTAGGGAACCAAGGTGTCGCAAGCAGCCTCTAGACAGCAAACTTCCAGACCGGGCCAAAAAGGAAGCAGCTTCAAGCGGAGAAAATATACTCTTGGTTGAGGATCACATACAACTACATCATTTTCCTGGACGCTAACAACACATATTTGTCAATTTGATCTTTGTACTCTCATATAGTGCTGGAATTGTAAGAACAATGACAAGGCGTGCCAAAGTTTCCATTTAAATTTGTTACATACATGTACACTAATGATTATTGATACAAAAATAATTGTGAACTATGCTACTTCCAGTTGTGCAGTGAAGAAATTTGGTATCAATGTAGCTTTATGTTTATGTTGCATTGTTTGGTATTTTTTGTTTGTAAATGTAATTGGTTCATGTGGATGTGAACAGTATCAGGATGTCATACAATATACAAAACATTAACATCACATTGGTAAATATAAAATGATATAAAAAATATAAGAAAGACATCAGGTAAATAATATTAAACGAAAAATAACTAAAAACCCGACGTAAAATAGTCATTTGACATCGGTTCTGAAAGAAACTCAATGTATTTTAAGTCAAATAACATCGGTCAGAGAAACTGGCTGATGTTAAACAAAAAGATTTAACATCGGTTTCGTGAAGAACACACATGTCTTATCCATCATTTCACATCGGGGGGCTAATTTAACCGATGTCTAATCAAACATTTCACATCGGACAACTAATCTAACCGATGTCTGATCTAGCATTTCACATCGGTTTGTTCGAAAGAATTTTAATAAATGGCTTTTAGAGCTTGTAGGTTTCATGTTTTAATGGATAAATACCTCATAATATACTCATATTCACCAAAAAATACTGTAATATAAGCTGAAATTTGTTGTAAAGACATCACATTTAATAAAAACCGAGGTATAGCACTATAATAGACATTGGCTGTTAACCGATGTCAAAAGCTGATGACATTTAACATCACACGCGAAGACATCGGTTCAGATTTTTTTTAACATCGGTTCTGAACCGATGTCTGATCCCATATTTCTAGTAGTGCATTTCCAGAGAAGTGGTTTTCTATGAGCATATATGTCCCTATGTTCAATCTGAATCCACCATATCCAATACTGGTAAAATGCTTTTACCTCAATACACCTTCATAGATGACTGACAGGATGACTTGCATGTTGTTCCTCTGATCATTCTAATTCTTCTCCAGTGTAAAAATAACTCATACTTCTCCACTTTTTTTCCCCATTATCTCCTCCACCTATTTCAGAAATATATGTCCCACATGTTCCTCCTATACCACCTGTTAGACCTTCTAGACATAAAACAATTCCTCATAAATTCTCTGACTTTATAGGTCATAGTACTCTAATTAAGTGTTCTAAAACATCCTATCCATGCCACATAAGCAATCATCCATTTGAATTCCACTTATCAGTCATTTGTTGCTAACTCCACCAAGGTCTTGAATCAACTCACTATAAACAAGCTACAAGACCCTCTTTGGTGTCACGCAATGCAGACAGAGCTCAATGCTCTTGAAGCTAATAATACATGGAAATTTACTGATCTTCCTCCTGGTAAGAAGGATGTGCCGGCAAATGGTTGAATAAAGTTAAATACAAAGCAGAGGAACTTTAGACAGATATAAGGCTAGACTTGTCGCAAAAGGGTTTACTCAAACATCAGGTTGACTACTTTCAGACATATGCTCCTGTTGCAAATTGTCTACTATTATGACTACTTGTCACTAGCTTTTATTAAAAAATGGGATTTGCATCATTGGACATAACAATGCATTTTTGCATGGTGATTACTTGATGAA